>NC_056729.1:1630922621-1631162621 GCF_019279795.1 Protopterus annectens
GCCTGAATTCCCTACCCACCACCATTTGTAAAAATGTTGCAGGATTTTCCCTCATACTTTTTCTGTTCCTCATAAAATCTGTGGTTTCTGCATTTGTGTCCTTGTTGCCTGACAGCTACATGTTCTCTGGTTTTATTCTTGGCTGTCTGGAGTGTTTCTCCCTGGGCCTCTGCTAAAAATTAGCTTTTTTTTCAAAGTCAGACTTTCCTGGTTAACAAATGTTAAAAAAACTGGACACATTTCAATATCAGACTTCATATTCTTCAGAAAGTGCATGGTAACAAAAGCTTTTATTCTAGCAATTTTCTAAGTGTACAAGATGGATATTTGAAATGTATCCCTGTGTTTGGGACTGTATTCCCCCCATTATTGGCTTCATCCAGGTTTTGTGCTAGGGTTGAGAGTTATGGTAAGAACTGAATTCACTGAATATGTTTGGGGGCTGTATTCACCCAGTATTGGCTTTGTTCAGGTAGTGTTTGGGACTGTATTCCCCCCATTACTGGCTTCATCCAGGTTTTGTGCTAGGGTTGAGAGTTATGGTAAGAACTGAATTCACTGAATATGTTTGGGGGCTGTATTCACCCAGTATTGGCTTTGTTCAGGTAGTGTTTGGGACTGTATTCCCCCCATTATTGGCTTCATCCAGGTTTTGTGCTAGGGTTGAGAGTTATGTTAAGAACTGAATTCACTGAATATGTTTGGGGGCTGTATTCACCCAGTATTGGCTTTGTTCAGGTATTTATTGGCTTCATCCAGGTTTTTGCTAATGTTGAGAGCTATGGTAAGAACTGATTTCACTGAATATGTTTGGGGGCTATATTCTCCCATTACTGGCTTTGTCCGGGTGTTATTTGCTAAGAGGTTGAGAGCTATGGTGAGAACTGAATTCACTGAATGTTTGGTGGTTGTAGTCACCCATTATTGGCTTTGTTCAGGTATTTTGTGCTAAGAGGTTGACAGCTGTGCTATGGTGAGAACTGAATTCACTAAATGGTAGCTATTTAAGTTTCAGTCTTCCTCTTTCACAAAACAGCTGATTTGGCGTAGTGGTATGTTGCTCTGACTGTTTTGCAATGGGTCCCCTGGGTTCAAGACGTGGCAGTGAAATGTATGGTGGTAACGCAGCATTTTATTCTAGCAACTTTCAAACATTATACAAGCAATGTTTAAAATGTGTCCCTGGTTTTTGGCCTTTTGTCTCCCCCCCCCCCCCCAATAAATTTTGGCTTTTTCCAGATTTCTTGTGCTACAAAGTTCAGAGATACAGCTGAGTGTCAAGTAGATTTTACAAGGAGCTGAGAGCTGCAGGGGAGCAAAAGTTTAGTGCTGCTTATGTTTAGTCTGCTTGTATTGTTAATAGCACAACAGATAGTGTACTTGCTTTAGATGCTGAAGGCTGTGGGTTCTACTCCCACAGTAGGTAAATGCATTGCTGATGCTGTATTGTGTTGTAAAAGGGGTGGATGCTGCAGTCCTTTTGGCAAAGATACCTAGTAACTATGAACCTGTTAACAGTTTGCTATCCATTCCCTATTGCGGTATTACTAGCTTTTCATTTTTTTATTGCATGCAACAAAGGCAATTTATTCTTCAAGGGTAACAGGCACTTTATTTGTAGATTAAACAATGACATATAAAGTGTTTGCTAGCAGCAACCTCTTTATTAGTTACAAATTTCTTCAATGTGGATTTTACTACTTTAGAGATTGTGTATATTTTTTATTGATACTGGTGGACTTGAGTAGACTTTTTATGATGGAAATGTTCTGAATTGGGCAGTTTTGTCATTGGTGGATGCTTTTTGTTTCATTGTTTACTGGAAAAATGTTCAAAACAATACATTTAAAATGCCCTCTAACAACTGTACTGTATTGTACAAGGAATATAATGTAATACAGTCAGGAAGGTGTATCAAAGAGCATGTGTATGTTATGTTCGAGGGGCCTATGATTTTGAAGACAGCCCAGAGTTAATATTTGCCATTGGCACAATGTATTTTCACTGAAAGTGGGTTTCAGTGCTGTTTCAATGCATGTGAGTTTCAAGGGCAGAGAAGTTTTAATGTTAGTCTATTTTCATTGTGAGACTGCATTGCTTTAACAGATATGTATTAGGGTTTGTGCTGTAAAATGCAAAATAAAACTTTCAAATGAAATCCTAAATCATCGCAGAAGTAAAGCAGTATGCACATTAGTGTTTATGGTAAATGGGGCAAAATAACCAAGGAATGGGACATTGGAATGGCTGCAGGCGGGAGGCTCCATTTGACCATGATTTTGTGAGGGGGGGGGGGTAGAAAACTCAGACAGCCCCGGTTGAACTATACCTCTCAGTTGTCCATATCTTTGCAGAATGAATAGATATTTGCTGCTTATTTTTGGTTTGTTCCTCATAAAATTTGTGGTTTTCTAGCAAATCATTTAGGAATGAAGCCATTAAGTTTCATATGTCATAACCTTCAGAAAAATGCATGCTAATGCAAGACTGTCTTTAAGTTTATACAAGAGCAATTTTTAGTAGTGTTTGTATGTTCCCCAATATATTTGGCCTTGTTCAGATTTCCTGCATTAAGAGGTTGAGAGGTACGTGCAAATCACTTTGTAGATTAGGAATATCCAAACATCTCAATTGTCCCCAATTCTGGCTCAAAATGTTGCTCTCCCCTAATAATCCCTCCTCCAAAATGGCAATTTTGGAAGAAAATGTGGAGGGTTTACAATTATATATAACTGTAATGATCAGTTATAGATTACCTTTATTTCAGAAATGCATGTGGATGCTCTTATTTTGTTAGCTGCTCAAGTTAACTGTTAATATTAAAAGGTGTCCCTTTTTGACAGGTATTTTTGCATCACATTTTGGTCCGTTTTTCATAAAATTGTGGTTTTCTGGCAAATTAGTGGCAAGTCATTAAAGATTGAAGTTAGAAAATAATGGCAGACATTTGAGTTTCAAATTTTATACCCTTCAGAAAATTTGTACTAATGCAAGATCTACCTGTTCTATTTAAGTTAATAAGAGCAATATTTAAAAATTGGCCTTATTTTTGGGCCTGTGTCCCACTTCTAGTTCTATGTATGGCTTTGTCCAGATTTCTTGCTCTGAAGTTGAAAGGTATGAGTGTCAGAGCCATCACTGTCAGCCAGAGACATTTCAAATTATGACATACTTATTGCACCCCACCCCCCATTGTAGTGGCTCTGGATGTGTCCAAGGAAGGCAAGGAGCAGTTATGCAGTGTAAGTGTGCAGAGTATTCCCCCTTCCAAGGTAGATCACAAATACAACCGTGGCTTTTCATCTGTCCTTGATTTTGCAAAATGTTCTGGTTTTCTATCAGATTTTTATACTGTTGATTTATGCTTCTTATTATTCAGGAACTGCATGCTGTCACAGTGCCCTGTTGCTCTGTTTAAGTAGCCATGGTTTAATGAACATCAGGTAAGCTTGTCAGAGATTGTAAGATGCAAGTAAGCTTTAGTAAGCTTGTCGGACATTGTAAGATGCAAGTAAGCTTTAGTAAGCATATTGTTAAAGAATTACCAGCACTGAAAGCCTTTTCGTTGTTGCCATGCAGAGAATACTTACATGACTAGATAATGTATAAGCCTTGGGTATTGAAATGCATATGACAGTATTTGTAATAAAAGGACAGGATTACAGTATTTTCAGAAGCTCATTACATTTTTATTGGAGACCAGTGTCTTATAGCAGTGTCTGTGTGTTAGTACACTTGTAGTTGGGTGGCTTTAATGGTATATGGTAAATAAGCATTGCTACCTTACTTAAAAGCCAAGCCCTGCAACAACTAGCTCCACACTGAAGTCAAAACACAATAGCTCTGGTGGGTAAATGTACTCTGTAGTAATCAAAAAAGGCAAATGTTTGAAATAACTACAGCTTATGTGCAAACACAATAGGTAGTGATGAAACAATGCTCTGCTAAAAATGCTTTAATGCTCCACATTGCTGAGCTGCAGATTAGTTATCACTGGCTACCAGGATTTCACCCACTTCAGATCAAGCACGGTGCCATTCAGTGCAACCTTCCCAGAACTAATTCAAGTCTGACCAGAATTATTTGGTGTGTGTATAAGAGGGAGGTAGCATACCCCTCAGCTGTCCAGATTTTTGCCCCATATTCCTCCTAAAAAGGATTGAAGTTGCTAAATAATGAGACATTTCAGTTTTAGATGTCATGTCATTTAGAAAAATGCATACTAACACAAATCCTGTTACTCTTGCAATTTTCTAAGTTTCTGAGAGCCATATTTATAATCTGTCCCTATTTATTTTAGGCTTTGTCAAGATTTCTTGCACTAAGGTTGAGGCCTTGAGGGGTGTGGTATGTTTGTGAGAGAGAGAAAGTGAAATGCCCAAGTTAGAGTTAGCAGGTGGAATTTTCAAGTGCATTTTCAAGGAACTGTGAGTTTTAAGGGAAGCGAAGTTTACTGCTGCTCATGCCAAGTCTATTTACAATGTGCAACTGTTTTGTTTAGCAAATGATATCTCTATTGTGGTGTAAAGTTTTAAAGCTACGTTAGTAGCACCACAAGTAGAATACTTGCATCTTAATGTAAAGGCTTGAGGTTCTATTCCTACAGCATATACATTTGTATGCTGCAGTCCTCAGGATGTCCTCCTTTGGATGAGATGCCTAATAACTATGAACCTGTTTTTCAGCTTGTCATCCATTTTCTATTGCAATATACCAGCTTACCATTTTTTTAATTTAACATAGGCAATTTATTCTTTGACGGCAGCAGGCACTGAATTTGTAGATGAAACACTGAAATATACAGTTGTTTTCTAGCAACATCTTCATTAGTTTCAGATATCTTTAATGTGGAATTATTCAGATTACTTTTACTTCAGCAGAGACACTCAAGTGTTGCTGTATAATACAAGGGATATAATTCAATTATATATTATAATTAATACAATCAGGTAAATCAAATAACTTTTGCATGGCCCTAACGGTGTGCAAGGAGCCTATTGCTTGAAAACAGTTCAAAGGTAAATAACCTGCCACTGGCCAGATGCATTTTCTTTGAATGTGGGTTTCAATGCTGTTTCATTGAATGTGAGTTTCAAAAGTAGAGAAGCTTTAATGCCAAGTCTGTTTTCATTGTAAGACTATTGCTTTGTTTAGGTTTAGTAAATGTCTCAGTGTTTGGGCTATAATGTTTGAAATAAAAGTTGTAAATTAAATCCAACTGCCTGTAATCATTGTAGAACTAAAGCATAAAACAGTATGCACACAGATTTGAACAGTGTCTACAGTAAATGGGGAGAAATAGCCAAGTAATGGGACACTGGAATGGCTGTGTGGGCGGGGCTTGGGGTGGGTGGACTTGGGTGGGGCTGTGTTGGCAGGGGGCGGGGTGAGCTATGTGGGTGGGGCTCTGGGTTTGCACCCCCCTGCAAAAAATCCTGCGGGCTCCCTTGCTCATAGCATATAAAATGAATAAATTAAGATTTTTAAAACAAAAGTTACAAAGTGGCTATGTGCAGCTTTCATAAAGAGAGCATTCTCACTTAAGAAAAATCTGCTTCAGATAATTCTGAGTTTCATCTTTAAGTAAGGGGTGGGTCTTGGCCTCCCACCCAGGTGACCTCTTATCATGTGCTCTGTCAAGTCTAGAGCTGGTTTGTGTTAGTAGTTTAATGCAAATTTGTATCTACTGAGCATTCAATTCTATATGACTAGATGCCAGAAAATATGACCAACAAAACGGTAACTAAGTATTAAAGTAGTAGATGGCTGACAAGCAGCTCTGTATGTTTTTAGAGAGTGGTAAGCTGGGGAAACACATCATCCTGCTTATAGCCAGTATAAGAGGTATGCAGTTGTTCAATTATTTATTCACATACTGGTTTGTCAAACAGCTAAAATCTATTAGGGAAATTGTTAGTCATTACAACAACCTGGGAGAGATACATGATTTATAACTATTTTAGCCCTATACCATATAAGTATCAGGACCTCAGCAAGCTTTGATAAATGTAACATGCCCACATCACAATATCTAGGCTAGACTCAAACTTCTCAACTGTCCCTATTTTGGAAGAACATTAATATTTTCAAGCCTGATTTACCCCCACACAGGATGTCCTTCATTTTTAAGGTATGTCCCTATCTTCAGGACTGATTTACTCCTTTACACAATTTTCTGAATATTCCTCAGCACTTGTGAGTTTTGAAGCTGTCTAATACACAGTCACATTACATTATAAACATAATAGTGGCAACAATAATTTGAAGAAAGAGGACACACATCTTACATCTCCCTTTTTCTGAAGTAAAAATAAATGAGCTTGTGTGGTAGAATTTTGCAGTACAGTTCATTAAAGCGTACCGATTTTACACTGTTTTCTTAATAATGTGTTAATATTTTCCATCATTTTTGTCATTCTTATTTGTAAACATGTTTCTGAGTGATATCACACATTCCCACTGAAACTGCGGCTTGTGTAATTAATGTGACACAAAGGAAAATCCTCTGAGCTCAGCTTCTGTGATGAAAGCCAAGTACTATTACGTCAGTTAAGTTACACAGTTAGAGGCAGAATTAGGCTATGGATGAATCCAGGCACTGGACAATGCCAAACTGATTTCACAGGTTCATAGATTAGTAGTCGGCTAACTGCCCCTGTGGGCCACTTTAGTCCTAGCCAATTACCCCATGTGAGAATCAAACCCTGCACCTTGAGTCTGCAAAGTAAACACCTTAATCATTATGCCAACCACCCTTAATTTCATGCTGATAACCAGCAGTTGTATTATGGATTACAAGAGGTAGCCAGTAACATAAAACATGTAATCATTTACATCTAAACAACTTCTTAGTAATAGCTCTTCAACCTAGTATTTTCACTCTTGAATCATAAAACTCTCTACATACTGTTACAGTATCTGTACAGCTTTCTGAGGGTCTCATTAAAGGTTTTCTCCTGTGCAGTATCAGTCCCTGCAATGTGCACTCACAGTATTTTAATTATTCTTTAGCTGTATTAGCTGATCAGGAAAGGCATTGCTAGGCAACAAGCCAGAATACAGTTAGCATGCAGATTCTACCCATGTACCTTCACAGACGTCCAGTGAATATAGAAACAATTTACTATACCTGAGTAGAATGCAGCACTGAATGCATATATGCACATTCCCCAGCATCCCATACTGACACCGGAATTGTATTTCTGATACTCTTCGGAGTCATGGGAAGCTTTGGGGTCACCGCCGTACACCACCTCTCCCATAAAGTCTGTGTAGAACAGCAACATTGCCTCAAAGGACAGCCATCCTACAGGAAAAAACATATTCAGAAGGTTACTTACAAGCAGCATTTCCCTGCTATTTATGACCCATATTCTACTACTTTCATAGATTCTCACTAAAAAATATCATTTTTTTTTTTCAGAACTTATGTCCATACAAAAAAAAGACAATTTTTTTTATATTGTTGTCAGCAGGGCTTTGCGTGTATTTGCGCAGAATCTTATTTGCAAACACATTTCATGTTTCCACTTCTTTGCAATATTTAAACAGTAAGCTACAGGACACCAGCCTGCCTCTTTGCTCATTTCTCTAACCCCCCCCCTCATGCTTAAATTGTCATTAGCTGTCTGCTCCTCACAAATTTACAAGTGACCTCATAAGGAAATCTTTCATCACCAAGCAGCGTCTAAGAATTTCCATTTCTGGCTATTTCTCTCAGACAGCAGTTTAAACCACTGTTAGGAATAATATACACAACAACATGTCTCTGCATGGCACATACGCATTTATCTGCTTTTGGTCACACTATAAATTAACATAAATTGGCCAACAGTATATGTTATGAAATTAAGCTCCCCAACTAAATGTAATGTTGCAGTTTAGTACTGACACTATAATGTAAGACATTTTCACAGTAAACATGATAGAGAGAGAGTTTTGGTTGTTATCAGATCCCAGATTAGGTGACTAAGTCACATTTACCAATATACTTTCTGTGGTTAACATTGAAAAGTGACAAGACTGAATCAACAATCCTTTGTGTGAAACAAAACCACAAATCTAAAGAATGAGACAAAAATTGTAAATCTCAAACAAGGATATCTCAGCAGTTAGGAAAAACAACATTTAAGAGACAGAAGGAAAATGAGATAGACGAAGATGAAAAGCTATAACAATTACAGCAGAAACAAGCAGAAAAAGCAGTTTGTAATTTACCAGATCCACACACTGAAGTCAGACAGAAGCAGGGTTAAATGTCTTCCTGGGTCAATGATTCAGCATTGGTTTTGATGCCAGGGAGATCTGACAGCTGTGGGTTCTAGAAACACACCAGAATCTTAGATTCATGATTCAGTGCTGGCACTGCAGTGTTGCATTAGAGGGCTGTTATATTTCTGAGGTACCCTTCTTCAGATGAGATATTAAGCCAAGAACCTACGTTATGTGTAATGGCCCCATCATGGCTCAGATGGAGAAAGTCTTGATTGTGCCCCAGATTAGCCATGTTCAACTAGCAGCATGGGTGCTAGTGGTACCAGGCAGTGGAAAGTGGGATTTAGTGGCCATCACCGGCTCACCCATCCTGGGGGGAGGGACTTAGCCCAGCTTACTGCAGTAGTAGCATGAAGAGCATGGTGAATACCACATTGCAGGTTGCATGCTGTTTTGCTGGGAGTTTGCGCAGCTGTTGAAAAGTACATGCACCACCTCTCTGGCCCCAGACATTTGTTGCGCAGAGCACAATGGATGATAAGATGAGTTTGGTAGAGGAGCTGTCAGCAGCTGAATGGTCAACTATGGCAAACTAAAAAAAAAAATATGCTAGCTTATGTGTGCTATATATCTTAAGGGGGTTATTAAAAAAGTAGGACCTTGTTATTGTTCATTATTGTTTCTATGATTCCTGTGATCTCATCAAGACATAAATGCTCATTTTTGCCTATACAGACCTTTAATTAGGGTGGCCCAGTGGTACAGCATTTAGCATTGTTGCCTCACAATGGGCTTTCCTGTTTGGTTCTCAGCTGGTGTTCCTTCTGTGGAATGTCCACAAGGGTTTTCAAAGGGCACTCCAGTTATCTCCCATTTCTCATAGATGTGTCATAGGCGAATATGGAATCCTTCAAATTACCCATAGTGTGTGTGTGTGTAGCTGGCTTGTGAACTATCAAACTTAGCTTCTGAATGTTAGGACAGGCAGTGGCTCCCCAATGACCATAAACTGAATTAAGTGGGTAATCAGAAAGTGAATGAATGAAGTTATATTCAAGTGTTACATATAAACAGGATGATTTAAATTAATCTACAGCTTCTTGCAAATATGCATGTTTTGCTTAACCTCTTTATCAAACTTAACCATTAAATGCCGGATCTTGCGACCCAAATTTTCCAAGCAATACATTCACTTTTCTCTTATAATAGTCATATAATGTAATTTTTAGGCATATTTTTAAAACCTTGATTGCAAGCTTCTAGTCTGTTTTTAAACATATTCTACAACTTCTTTCAAATGTTTAAAATATGTTATACAGTTTCTTTTATCTTTTTGTATTTTTTAAAATCACACATTCTTTCCCCTAAAATCTTATATTTCATTAAAGGCTTCACTGATAGCTTCACAGATTCATAAGTACTTACTAAGTTATTCAGCTTGAGGATCATAATAACCCTAGCCTTACATTCCCATGCTAACTTTTAAGCCTTATAATTTGCATACAAATAATCCAGTGATAGGCAGAACAAGGATATGTTGGGGCATTTAATGTTCCTCCTATCCATGAGGGACAGGGGTGCTAAACCAGGGGTGAATTTGCTGTTACCCATCCATTCATCAAAATTACATTTGAACAGAGTAAGATAAGTACTTTGCTGTATGTGGAATGGAAGTTGGTTCCACAGAAGGGGGTATTCTCTGTGATACAAACCTATTCTTCCGACAAGTTTTATGTATTTTGCAAAAGAGACTGATATCCATTGAGTGGGATACTTCTCAACTTTCCAGATTTTTGCAGAAAGTCCAGATTTTCCTCTCATATTTTTGGGCTGTTTCTCATAAAAAATGTGTTTTGTTGGTAAATCACTGGCAAATTGCTGAGAACTGAAGTCAGAAAATAATGGTATATATTTCAGTTTCAAACTTCATTCCTTCAGAAAATCCATGTTAATGCAAAACTTGTACTTCTATCAACTTTCTAAGTTTGTAAGAGCAGTATTTAAAGTGTCTCTATTTTTGGGTCTTTAACCCCCCCCCCCCATTATTTGTGGCTTTGTCCAAATTTCTTGCTCAAAGAGGTTGAAAGGTATGGTGGATGTTTTATGATACCATTGGACTTGTGAATGTGTAATAGGCCTGACAGAATAGGGTCTGTTAAAGCACTATAAGGAAGGCAGAGGTTACCTGTTAGTAGCCTGTATGATACCGAGAAGAGGTACAAGGTTTGAGATGGTCTGCATGATTTTTACAGTTTAAGCCCTTGATTTTTTTTTTTTTTTAGTGAGAAAGTGTCACTGCCTTTCCAGCTGTGACATTGCTTGCACAGGTACATACCGAAAGGGGTATTATACTCAATGATTGGTCTAGTAAGTGCAAAGTACAATGGAATAATTACATCCCTGGTTCTCAATGCAATACCTTTGTTCAATGAAAAAGGACTTCCGGACAACAGTGGATACATAATGATCAAAGGAGAGTTCATTGTTGACATAGGTTCTCTGATTCCTAATTACAGCTCAATTCTTAGGGGGTATATTATCAGTGCGATAGTTACAAGGAGAGTCATGTTTGTGAAAGGATACAATTAAACACTTCTTGGCATTAATTTCAGCCCCTTGCTTTGACACCAGGTATTTGCTTAGGACAGATCTTCTTGGACAATCTTGGTGTCCTCTGTGGAGTTTTTGATGGCACCAAATTTGCAGTCATCTGCAGATTGGGCAGCCACAAATCCTTAACATTTGCTTTTACTTCCAAGAAGTACATGCGAAAAAGGAGTGACCCAAGTACAGAACCCTGGGGTACATTGTTAGTGACAAGTCTTTTACAGTAGGTATAGCCACTCCCCACCAAGACCAGTTAATATAATGGTTAAGGTCTTTGCCTCCCATACCCAAGGTACAATGTTTGATCTTGACCTCCAGGCAATCCCTGTTTGGAGTTTGCATGTTCTCCCAGTTTCTCTGTTGGGTTCCTCCCACCTCTGAAACACATGTTGAGTGTTTCCATCTGAAACTCACCAAAGAATGGAGCCATGGGCATCAGCATAGACTCTACATGATAACATATATGGGGATGAGTTATAAAGAGCAACCACTTTGGGAATTTACTGTGGAGCACAGTGTTGTACACTGTGGCAGGCCTAGCCACCTGATGGTGTATAATATAGCTCTAGGTGATTTAGTCATCTTGACTAATGCTGCCAAAATGGTCAGGGGTATTTGCCAGTGATAAGTGGGTTGAGGACCCAGTCTACTCCCACCTACCCCTCACATATGGGAGTGGTGTATGTGCCCCTATTGGCCAGTGTGTGCCCAACATAAAACCCAGCAGCGCTGGGTCAATAAGCTTCTGACAGGCCAGTGTCCAGCTGCCCAGCTTGAGTTACCTGGTGTAGCTCTGTTGACTGAAACCTGAACGTAAAAACAATCAACCTGCTAAACATGAACTAAAAATTGCTACACTCATAGTTTCATTGACAGGACAGATCTCTGAAGTAGATGATAGTAAGGAGGAGGCTTCACATCCTCTAAGAGTGGACCCAGTGGTGAGAGATCTGAGTAATCAGACAGACAGTAATATGAACTTTGACCACCATGTGTCCACGGTGGTGAGGAAATCCTTCTGTGTGGTTCAGCTTATAAGTAAGGGCATGGCATCCAGATCTAAAGATGTCATAGTACCGCTACACTTAACCCTCATCAGATCAATAATTGAGTACAATGCACCCTCTGGGATGTACCTCACCAGCAACAGTTGGAGTGTCCTCAGAGGTTTCTCACACACACAAAAAAAAATCCAGTGTATAACCAACATGTCATGTGTGGACTGATTAAAAGCTCTATCACTGCATTCAGTTTCCTACCAACTACTGAGGAGTGATCTATGCCTGACCTACAAGGCAGTCTCTGACCCAGCCCTGATGGAAATGTTGCATATTCATGCAACTAACTGCATGAGGGTTACCTACTCAGACATGAATAGATCTTGCTGGAGAGACAGATGTGAGTCCCAGAGACTGCTCCCCCTCTGGAATAGGCTTCTTATTCATGTGAATCAGAGCCATTCCCTTGACCATCTTCAAGTGCAATCCAGACAGATGGATGGGAAATCACAAATTCACTCTTAGGGTGTGCCCCTGTCCCTTATGGACAGAGGCAGCCTGTAAAAATAGTCAAAACCCTGCTTGCTTGCCCTTGTTATCTTTCTCCTAGGGATAGAAAATTGGGTAAAATCTGGGTGAAACTGACTAGATTTGTAAGGGTTCTTGAGCCATTAGCCTAGTAATCTCCTATGAGCCTATGCATCCAGGAGACAAGATGGAAGGGCAGTGCAGAAAAGCCACTTCACTTTGGATCCAGAGTCTACTACTCTGTTGGAGGACAGGCTAGAAATAGTGTGGGAATTGTGGTGAAAGAAAGGATTCAGAAGGCAGTGAGGGATGTCAACAAAATTAGTGACAGGCTCATGGCAATCAGACTCCAGCCTAATGAGAGGGCAGTATTCATAATCTCAGCCTATGCCTCACAGCAGGGTTGTGACAGTGAGTAAAACAGTGCATTCTGACAGCAGTTGCAGAACCTACTGGATAAAGCAGGACAACATGAACTGGAGTTAATAATGAGTGACCTGAATGCACATATCAGGACAGATAGAACAGGATACAAGGACTGTCTGGGTCCACTTGGATGAGGCAGCAGGAATAAAGAAGGGAAGGCCATTCTACACTTCTGTCTGGCAATTGGCTTGATAGTAGCCAACACATGGTTGAGATCACAGTGACAAGCACATACAAGAGTGGCCAACATACAACTCAGGTAGACTTCCTCTTAATAAGTAAGTAAGTGTAGAAAAGCAGAAGACAATCATGTGAAAAAGATTTGGGACAGACATGAAGAAGGCAAAAGAAAAGAAGGGTGTTCATCAAAGAAGTGGATGGATTGTTGTGTGAAAGAAGACCTTTGACAGTCAGGCATGTGACAAAGAAGGCTGGGGAGTGGCATTGAACAGAAACAGATCGTGACAGTTGACAGGACATCCCAACATCATGTAGAAAATGGGAAAAAAAAGGAGGTTGATGATGATGATGATAATAATAATAGCCATCCACCCTAACTGATAAGTGCACCACCATTCTGCTCCACAGATACTGCCATCTACAAAAGGAAACCATGCAATGACACCCCTGAATAAGATTAGTGGAAGGTTCTTCATGTACTAACCACATTTCCCATCTGTATAACCACTACCTCAGGTCTCTCTTGGAAATCAATCACAAGCCTAGTGGGAGTACCAATGTTAACAAAAGTAGGTCTATAATTAATTAATAAATGCAAAATAATTAATAAATGTATGATCACAGTTTCTTTAGAGAAAGAAGAGTCTTGGAAAAACTTGTAAAACCAAAGATGCACAAGGTAATCAGATAAAGTGAGATACATTAAGAAGTTCTTAGTAAACCAAAGGAAGAGGTGGTAGTAACACTAACTGGTCTTCTTTTAACAAATCTCTGGACTAGAGTAAGGCTCTTGAAGGCTAGATAAAGACTGATGTAGCACTCTCTTTCACAAGAGCAGGAATAGGGTCAGGGTTACAGAATACTAACCTGTTGGCTTGACCTGAATTGTAGGGAAGGTGTAGAGAAAATGTATATAATCACTGCTGAAGAAATGAATTTTAAGATATCTAAAACAGTCTGCTTATTTTCCCCATGTGTGCCTTCATCCAAGATTCATGTTTCTTCTGACAGACCCCGTCCTCCATAATATAACAGCTGTACATCTTTCAGCTGAAAGGTTTGAAGATTCCATTACTACGTCACTTTGCTATCACCTCACACCAGGCCATCTTTTTGTACTGAACCTTATATTCTGAACCTTAGTTTGATCCAGGTGTTTGGCCATGACTTTATTAGAAGTAAATTGCTCTTCATCCTCTCAGATAACCAGTGTACTGCACAGTAAATTGATAATTTATTTGTTTATTGTTTGTTAACCAGTTAATTGAACTGGTCCAAAACTAACTTTTATTGACCACAATAAAAGCCATGGGCAATAGGATACAGCAGTGTGACAGAAACAAATTGTAAACACTAACCATTACAGATTAATCTTACAAGAACAAATAATAAAAAAGATAAATTAACATTATATTCAAATGGCACAACTATTTAAATAGGCAACACTGCTAATTGTAAATGATGAGTCATGTCTCACAAATTAGATATTACCATTACCAAAAATACAGGTAAACTAAAATAGAGGTTCATGCATCTAACCATTTGCAAAACCACCTGCCCTGGTGAAGATTACAATGGTTATAAGATAAGTAGGAGAGAGAACTACCTCAGGAACAATTCACATATCATTCTAGGAGATCCCCATGTCTTTCAGGTCATTTGACATAGTCTCCAGCATGTTCTAGCATGTTCCAGGCCCTCCTCCCAATGGGTAGTGCCTAGTATACTCCCCACAGGAAATGAGCCGATGGAACCTTTATTAAGTATCCAGTCCACCTTAACTGGTTCCACTTGATCTGGATGAGCAATGTTTATATTCCATGATCCTCTCAGATTGCTGATCTTCTCCAAATCAAGTGA
Source organism: Protopterus annectens (assembly GCF_019279795.1). Classification (NCBI taxonomy): domain Eukaryota; kingdom Metazoa; phylum Chordata; order Ceratodontiformes; family Protopteridae; genus Protopterus; species Protopterus annectens. Next base: position 1,630,937,435 of record NC_056729.1, read on the forward strand.
AGCCAAGATGAAATGGAATGTGAGCTCAGCATCCCTGGGAAGGAATGTCATTTCTATTGCTTATAACTGAGATGTTATCCTTTCAGCCACTACCCAAAGCTTCTGACCATAGACGAGGATAAGTACATAGCTTGGCCAGCACGTTGAGAGTTTTGTTCTAGAACTGAGCTTATACATTGTCACCACAGTTCAGTGCAGTGCATGCCCTACTGCACCATAGTACCCATCCACAAGTCAGACTAACAAACCCCCCACTCATGAACACGATTTAAACACCTCTACCTGAAGCAGTTGCTCTAACCTCTCATCTAGAGAACAATCTATTTTCTTTCAGGAATGAAATATGGCCTTAGATTTGGAGGTACAGATTCTTATTCCCACTGCACTGCACTCAGCAGTGAACCACTCTAGTGTGCACCAAGATATCACTGTTATGTGAAGCCACATGCAACACTGTCTGCAAATAACAGAAACAAAACAGAGTTTACTACAAATAATTCAAATACATTTCTGGTATTGCACTAACCCACTTTGTTACTTGGAGTAAAAAGATAATTAAGCATAAAACAGACCAGACCAACCATGGCAAAAACTAAATAAAAATTCAGCTTTAATTAGGTAAGTGCTTTCATGCTTGTTAGAGCACTTCTTCAGACCAGTCAAAACAATGACAAAAATAACTCAATAAATTATCCATAGAGCCTGATTAAAATAACATGAAAAAATGAAAACCACCAGTGACAACAGTGCAATAAAATAATGTCATAATAAATAAATCAAAACTCATTTGAATAAATTATGAGCTTTATGAAAAGGTCTTAAAGGGACCTTCCCATTAAGACTGGGGTCCCTGTCAGCTTATAACCTAATGATTCACTGAACTTATTATTTATTTATTTTATTTACATTTGTTGACCGGGAGAGTCTGACTGGACACAGGTCCATTTTCAGAGGAGGCCTGGAGAGAAAAGCTCCACATTACGTATTACTTACATTATACAGTTAAAAAAACATAGCATTTAAAATATAGACATTAGTCCAGCTGAGGATATTAGACATGACTTCATGTTGATTTGTAAAATTTCTAAAGTCTCCAAATCATTTCCCTTCATATAAGCTTTCCAAAACATTAAACTTAAATTAATTAGGTGTGTACTAGGCTAATGGCCCTGAAGCCTTTACAAACCTAGCCCATAGGATTACCCTGGCATTGTGCCACCCAATCTTAGTTCACAGTGCCTTTGTTGAGTAAAGCCACTGGAGTGATCCCTGGGGTGAATTTTTTATTTCCCTTCCACTCATCAAGATTTCTCTTGATGAGGGGCCAGTGAGGTGCTCTGCTTGACATGTATGGGAAGTCTACTCCATAGCATGGGCAATCTCTGGGTTATGAACCTGTCCCTCCAGCATGTTTTGTTGATTGTGGTAATGAGGTTGAGGTCTCTGGAGCGTGTGGTTTGGAGGGATTGGGATTTCTTTAGATGCGGCATTTCTAACAGAGCTGGGTCAGACATGGCTTTGTAAGTGAAGCAGAGATCGCCTCTAAGTAGGTGATCTTAGACAAAGAATAGTTGGAGTTTTTTAAGTCTGTCCATACAAGACACATGTTTAAGATCTAGGATCCTCTTTGGGAGGTACTTTTGCGGCCTCTCCAGTTGTTGCAGGTGTTTAGTGAGGTACATGCCAAATGGGGCATTGTACTCAATGACTGACCTAATGAGGGAAGACTAGAGGGAGACAATGACCTCTTTCTTCCTGGATGCAAAACCCTTAGTTATGAGATGTGCCACATAGAAGGACTTTCTGACCACAGTGGCAATTTGAACATGTGTAGCTAGTGCATTCCTAACATCCAACTTCCTAATAGCTGTAACATGTTCCCTAATTCTTTCTCTTAAAGTTCTGTTCATCTTTCCAAAATAAAATGATGGACATGAAGAGCAACACGCCAAATACACATCATTCTGTGTAGAGCGATCTGCACTTACTCTAATGTTGAAGTCACGGCCAGTGATGGGATGTCTAAAATAGCCAGTGCTATCGATGTAAATACAGAAACTGCATTTTCCGCAGGGTCACATCCTTTCTCTACCCACTCTCCAAACACCTATACTATTCCAGTAACACAGCAGCCTCTTTAAGGACTTCTTATTTTTAAAGGAGAAACACAGACACTCACCAACAAGCTGCTCAGTCTTTTCATCATAGAGTAAAACAGACCAGTTTCTTTTAATAATGTCACAAAACATATCCACATTACTTGTATAATGTAATAAATAATTAACACCTTGTTGGGAATTACCCAAAGTGTTGCTAAGAACCATATGTCTATGGTCTGTAAAGTAGGGCTGAGCACGATCATGTCTAAGCTGCCTTGTGTCAACACCCATAGCAGCTACCTCCCTCTCATTATAACCCCTTTCAATAAATTCATTTTGAATCATCTCAATGTCTGATTCAAAAACACTATCAACATTGTCTGATCTAGAGGCCCTCATCTCTTTTCCTCTCATCACATTTTTAAATACCCTGGATGGTTGCATACAATCTCTCCTAAGGGTAGTATTAGTGTGATATGGTTTCCTATATAACCTAGTATTAAAAGCACCACCTTTGGTCCTATAAACCCTGACATCCAAAAAATCCATGGTACTAAGACAGAATTTATATGTAAACCTTAGGAACGTAGTTGCACTATGTAAATACTCAACAAATTCTTGGACAACCTCTATCGGTCCAACCCATAACATAAAGATATCATCCATGAATCTCCTAAAAAATGTAACGTATTGTGAGAACCTATTGCAACAAAGGACAAACATGTCCTCCCAATGAGCCATGACTATTTGCACAGACCATGCCCATAGTTATGTCCTGTTTCTGCCAAATAGTATTGTCCTTTAAACAAAAAAATGTTGTTCTCCAAGATTAACTCTAACAAAAGACAAACCAAATATATCTTACTAGAACCAAACAAACTGTGTTTTGCCAAGAAACACCAGACAAAAGTCCTAAATCATTAGGAATCACAGTAAAAGGTGACCTCACATCTAAGGTAATCATCAGACATGGGTCTAAAGCATTCACTCCACTGACACAGGTATAGAAATCTTCCAAAAAATGTTTAGTATCCCTTAAAATAATGGGAAATGAATCTACCAAAGGTCTCAGTTCTTTCTCAACATAAATTGACACGGATTCCGTTAGCCAACCCGGTCTCGACACAGTGGGTCTCATTGGTGGTTTGTGTAAATTCTTATGCATTTTTGATAAGCCATGCATTATAGGTACTGTGGATGATGCAACGTTTAAATAATTAAAGAAACCCAGCAAAATCACATTAGATAACAGGCAAACATTCAGAGTCAAATGCACAGAATAAACTAAAGCATCCAAATTGCATATATTAAAAACTTCATACACAGTGTCATCAGCAAGCATTTCTAACATTGTTTCCACATAAAGCTTTTTGTTCATAGCCACCGGTGCCCCACCTTTACCGTAAGGTGAATAGACAAACTGTCATCAGCTCGCAATTCAGATAAAGCTCTATGTTCAGCCAAGCTCAAATTATAAAATGTTCTTTTAAAACTGTCATTATTAAAAACAGTATGTATGTATGTCATGCTCGCAGATTCGGCAAAACACTTCTAATACTGAATCCAATGCAGGGATAAAAGTGTTTGGCAGCTGTGTTATGGGAAGAGTACAGGTGTTGGGAGAGTGGACAGAGAAGGGATGTGACCCTGTGGGAAATGCAGTTTCTGTATTTGCATTGATAGCATTGGCTATTTCAGACATCCCATCACTGGCCATGACTTCAATATTAGAGTAAGTGCAGATTGCGCCAAACAGAATGTTGTGTATTTGCCTTGTTGCTCTTCATATTCATCAGTCTATGTTGGAAAGACAAATAGAACTTTAAAGCAGAGAATTAGGGAACATGTTACAGCTATCAGGAAGTTGGATGTTAGGAATGCACTAGCTAAACATGTTCGAGAGAGTGGCCCTTCACATTCGTTTAAGGTTTTGGAACGCTTGTATGAAGGGAAACATCTTGGAGACTTTAGAAATTTTACAGAACAACATGAAGGTTGGTGGATCATTAGTTTACAAGCTGACAGGGACCCCAGTCTTAATGGTAAGGTCCCTTTAAGACATTTTCTTAAAGCTCGTAATTTATTCAAATGAGTTTTAATTTATTATGATATAATTTCATTGCAGTGTTTTCACTGGTGGTTTTCATTTTCTCATGTGATTTTAATCAGGCTCTATGGATAATTTATTGAGTTATTTTGTCATTGTTTTAACTGGTCTGAAGAAGAGCTCTAAGTATGAAAGCACTTACCTAATTAAAGCTACATTTTTATTTATTTTTTGCAGTGGTTGGTCTGGTCTGTTTTATGCATAGTTTTGTTTTTGTTGATCATTTTGCATACTGGAATACTTTGTTATCTTATTTAAAAAGATAATTAAACTCAACAAAGGTAATAGGGTTACCACCTATCCCACTTTGCGAGGGACAGTCCCTCTTTGGGCAGTTGTGTTCTGACAAAAAATATTAAAAATGGCAAATGTCCTGAGATTGTAGGACATAATTATGTCCCATATTTTATGTAGTAGTTGCATAAAACAGTTATTTCTGTATCTAAAATACCTAAATGTTACAAGAAACAAAATAAGCAACTAAACTGCTACAAGAATAAGCTTTTATTTAGGCAAAAGAGTAAAGTTATATCCTTTGTACTGACCATGGGTATGTGGCGGCCTGTAAAATCTGATGTGTGTCTCGAAAATGTCCCACTTTGGCCATTTGAAAAGGTGGCAACCCTAAAAGGTAAGTCATTAAAGAGGAAAAAAGAATTACATATCTGTACTTGGGTAAATAGCTGAAGTGAAAGAAAGGAGCTCTAGAGAGTCAGTGATAGACATATAAAAGGAAGCAAAGTATTCTTGGTGCAGATAGGGTTGGACAGAATGTTTCATTTAGCTCTAAAAATAATCAGACCAGCCTCACCAAACTGGGCAGGGAGGAGCTGATGTCATATAATGAAAGTGTCAGCAGCAGAGAATTACAGTGAAGGGATTCTGCCATGCACTGGAAGCTTGCAGCATTAGATCACAACAGAATTTGTTGTGAAAATTCCTAAGGAATCCACACTTCTAGGTCTTAAAAATGGGGATTAGACTTCTTGAGGAGCCTGCAGCAGTAGAAGACAAGGAGTCTTGAGATTAGAAGATCTGTGAGGGCACTGCAGCATCTAAATGACTAGGAAGTAATTAGAGTAAACAAGGAAAGGTAGGGGTCTGACATATGGGGATGGGCAGGCCGAATTATTCATTAAAAAATGGAAAACTAATTTCTATACTACTTGTGCAACCCCTGATCTATGGGGTTGGGGGTTGATGGTTGTTTGAGTAAATGATCCTTCTGACAAATCATGTTACTGTTCAGAGGGAGGGGAGATGAACAGTTCATTCATACTGTTGGTCTGTTTTCACAATGTGCAGGTGAGCTGAGGATGAGAAACTTCAAAGAAGCTGTACAGCCATATACTTAACCTCAGCACTGCTGATGACTTCAGGCCATATTTATTGCAAAAAAATGTAGTTCTCTTTCTACCATGTAGCAATGTCACTGATGAAGTTCCAGAAAACTTATAAGTTTGGCTATTGATGTACTTCTAAAAATCAAAAGGTACCATGTGTGTTTGTGTGTCTTGTGTGTATGTGTGTGTGTGTGTGTGTGTGTGTGTGTGTGTGTGTGTGTGAGTGTGTGTGTGTGTGTATTTTACTGTCATCCTGTATAATGCTGGTCCCTTTAACTAAGGCATGCAACACTACTGTATCTGGCAGCAAAGTGTTTGCTCATTTTGTATGCTCCAGTTGCATCTGTATCTTAATGACTTATTTAATGTTGTCATTATTTCATCAGGCTTTTTTTTTCTCCTGGTCATTCACCGGTGGCGTCCTTGTTTTGGCAGTTGATTTAATAAAAGCCTTTTTAAGTCTGCCCAGCTCTACTCTATCCCCCATCAGCTCCTGGCACAGCCAAACTCATTACTTTTTACTGTTCTGATACATATAGCTATCTTAATTACTTTCCTAATTTGGTAGTGGCTCAAATCAACTTACCGTTCCATGCACTTAGGTCCATATTTTACTGATTTTATTGCTATTATATTAATCATATATCATTAGCTGTTTCATTGTACCCACTGTACTCGTCTTAATACAGCTGTAATTTATTTTCTGCACTGACACTGTTACAGTGATGCATTTTACAGAGTGATCTTTAACTGACATTGATCTTGTAATGCCTTATAATTGTTCTGCATTTTTATGAATCCACTGTTTTTTTATCCCTCGTTGGCTTTAACCTTAATTCAAAAAAATCAGAGTGCAGAGATGCACATTATCCTGTGTTGCCTTCTATCTTCCTGCCATCTCTATAAATAGGTATTTGCTTTTTGGTGATTTTCTTCCATTATTAGAATTTTATCATTGTATGTTTTAGTGAGAGGCCAAAGCATTCAGAATGTTTTCTTCTGTCACACCTTAGGCGCCCTGAAATGTTTGCTAAAAATGAACTTTAAGATGTCACCCATGACCTCAGTCCCTTTCCTAGACAGATACAGACCATCAACAAGTGCAAGACTAGATCACGCAAAGTGGATTTCCAGTCTGAAATGAAGCCTAACCACTAAGTTTTGTACCACGTATTCAGCCACTTGTTTTACATGAAATATGATTATTTTCATTTAGTCCTTTTGTGTGAAGCCTGCAAACACACAAGAATGTTACTGTGTATGCTGCTTGTTCAGGAACCCTATCAAATTGATCACCCTTCTTCTGTTCTGCTTTGATGCCTTTTCCTGCAAGGTCATTTGTCTCTGCATCTGAAATGACACTGAGTTACCTTCCACTTTCAGCTGCTCCTGTAGCCCTGATTCTACATTTGCAATGACACTGAACTTCTTTCTTTACCACCTGTACCAATAATCCTTAGTATGTGCTCCTTGTTCCTCCCTGACACTTGACCCTGTTTCCTTTCTCCCCTATATTTAGCCTACTTAAAACAGAGCTCCTAAAAGTCTATTTCCTTCTCTTAAGGCCCATTCTCATGTGGGACTTGAATTTGGGGATTCATGTCATTTTTCTTGGCCAGTGTTTTTGCTGTCTGCCTAATGGAACAGATCTGACTTAGGGCAGCATAAGCTTCATGGAGTAACATTTTTAAGAACTGGTCCTCTATTATAGCAACCTCACCCTTTAACTTAGCAGGTAGTATTTTTGACATTTGTGGTCCTTAACTTGGAGAAGTGATAACTGAATCCTGGTTAGCTGAGAAACTGCTTCTGTTAGCATACAAGGGTGCTCATACATGGGATGACTTTGTCCTCTGGGGTGACACCATAGCTTCTGGAATGTCTCTTAGAAGATGATGTTTCACAAGCACTGCCCCAGTTTTCTCATTTTTATAGAATTTTTTTTTTGCTTTGGCCAAAATAAGCAGAAAAAATTGAATAAAAGATAGGCTCATAGGTGTATACTAAGCTAATGACCACTCGAGCCCTTATAAGCTTATTTGGCCAAGCCAAATATGACCCACACAGGGGGGTGATTTACTGACTGCCTCTATCCATCAGACACATAGGAGCCAAATCAGGGGCGAATTTCTGACTACCCATTCACTGGTCCACGTTGTGCTTAAATAGGATAGGGAGGCACTCTGCTTCACATGGATGGGGAGTCTGTTCAAGAGAATGAGAATTCTCTGAGAAACATATCTGTCTCTCCAACATGTACTATTTATGTTGCAAGCAAACTTTAGGACTTTTAATCTAGTAGTTCTGATGCTGTTGGTTTTGCAGATGTGCCAAAGAGTCATCAAAATAAGGTCCAGGGATGCCTTGTATGCCAGGCAAAGTTCATCTCTCAGAACTCTGTACAATACCGATTAAAGAGACAGGACTTTCAGGTGATCAGAATAGGACATTTTGTTTACTCCCTGTACTCTTTTTGCAAGGAATTTTAGTGGATGTTCCAGTTACTGCATGTGTCTGGTCAGGTACATACCGAAGGGGGTATTAGGGTCTCATGACAGACGAGTACAGTGGCATGATGACCTCTCTGGATCTAGATGCCATGTCTTGCTTATAAGTTGACAGACATAGGAGAATTTTCTTACTACCTTGAACACATGTTGTTCAGAAGCAAGGTTACTGTCTATATGAGTTCCCAGATTCCTGACTAGTGAATCAATTTTTGGGGGTGATTTATTGATGAAGTATCACCTGGGGTGGTAGACTTCCCAAAAGGTACTAAAATGCATTTCTTGGTATTGAGTTTTAAGCCAAGGCTTTGACACCACCCATTTTTCAGTGTTAGACCTTTCTGAGGGGTGTTCTTCTTGGGTGGGATTCAGTGACTGCTCCCATTTTGCAATCATTTGTGTTGTTCTATGCGCTCACCTACCAAGATGTTTGAATTAAAGGATTTTAACACCGATACTCCATATTTTTTCTTATTTTAGCCTTAATAATATTTTAATAGATGAACTGTATTACAGTATTTCCAACTGAATTTTTGTGAAAAACAAACATATTCAATTCCAACACGGTTCACAATTCCAATAATACCATTTTGTACTTACTTAATAAAGCACCCAGGTGCTTGCTACCCTTGTATTCTGGGTTACAGGAGACTCTCACAACTGCGCCTGACTCTCCCTGATCTGCGTGCCTGTTTTTTTCTGAACTTGGTTAGCCAGAGGCCTTTGACATTGGCTTTGACATCCAAAACAGATACCAAAGAGGAGTGGGCCTGGCACAGAGCCCTGGTGACTCCACTGGTGACCAGCCTCTTTGTGGAGGTTGCCTTACTGATTCTAACCTCCTGAGTCCTATCAGTGAGCTAGCTAGCTATCCAGTGCTTTATAAAGGGCTTTATACCTAGTTCCATAAGTTTGTTAATAACGCCTGAGTGGGGTATTGTATCAAATGCTTTAGCCAGATCTAGGTAGGCAGTATGCACAGTTTTCCTCTCATGCATTGCCTTACTGACCTTTTCAAAGAAGTCCACCAGATTCAGTAAGCATGACCTTCCTTTGACAAAGCCAAATTGGGATGGACTTCCAAGATCGCCAAACGCTGATTAAGAGCTTAATTTCAGCTTTCCCAGTGTGCAAACAGAAACTCAGAAAAAGAGAGCCCGTGAACATGTCTTTTTGGGTAAATATTAGTAACTAATAAGCGCACTGCCTAGATGTCAGCAAAAAATAAATTCAGAGAACCTGAAAGAAAATGAATCACAAAAAGTGAGAAGAAAACATTGACTAGGAAAAATTCTGCAGCTGTTCAGCAAAAAGATGTGCAAGCTCCAGCGTTGGTGCAATACATGGCTTCCAGTAACATAAAGGAAAAAAAATAAGTCAAATGTACACATTGCTGATTAAACAAGTAACAAACTGCTGAAAAAAAATGGAAGAAGCTTTAAACAGATATTCAGACGAGGTGATAAAACTGCAAAAATCAGAGGTTGAAAGGAAGAAAAGGCTGGCCAAGTATGAGACTGCTCAAGAAGGGATGTTTCAAAAATAATAGTATTAGAGACAGTGTACATAGGGAAAACCTGAGATTTTCTGCTGGATGGAACAGACTGCATTAATTTTATGAAAGCAGAGAGAAGTAACTGGACTGGCATTCCACAGCAGGCATTGCTAATTGAAAGGGCACATTGTGTGTATGCTCCAAACCTGGCCATGAGAAAGCAACCTAGACCTTTAGTAAAGATTCAACCCAACAGCAGAAAGAGTTGATTCTAACACAACTGTGTTAGAAGGACAAAGTACTAAAAGTGGGAGACAGTAGAGTGTTTGTGGAAAATGATTACTCACTGTACACCAGGCTGAAGAGGAGTACATTTATTCCACTAATCAGGGAATGTTGAGAAGCAGGCATGATATTTGAGCTGCTATATCTAGCTATTTTCAGAACATTCTTTCCTAGAGGGTCAAAATAATTTTGACAAATAATTGTGGGGTTACAAAGCGTTAATTATATTTGTGAAACATGGCAGAACAAGAAAACCTGGAAATACCTGACTTTTTTGACTTTATTAAACTTGTAGGGGACCGCAAAGCATCCTTCATGTCATTAATGTTTGGAAGAACAATTAGAAGGCAAGAAGAGGTAGGAAATACTTAATTGTATGTAAAACAAAATTTGTTCTTAACAGTAGTATTTTATAATGCATGACATAACCTGCATGCTATAAAGTAAAGCTTTCTTAGTTATTTTTGAGTGTAATAGGGATATTAAAGTAAACAGGTGTTTCTGGTTTTTGTTGTTGTTCTTTCTTTCTTTTTGTTCAGTTTTAAGAAATATAGGCATTGCAATATAAAAAAAGAAGAAATGTCTAGCCAAAAGAGCATGATACACGAAAAATCTGATGGGCTTTTTCTTACTCTTGTATAGGGGGATGACTGGATTAATGCCCTTGGTTTGATCTAGTAACAAGTTTTAAGGGGAAATAAATAAAAACAGCACTGAATATAAAAAAAAGGTTTTGTCTATCAAATAAGTGAGTGCTTGTAGAGGCAACTGTGCATTTAGTTCTCATGTCTCAATGGAGACAATCTGATAAGTGGTAATTAAAACAGAATACTTATTTCTTTCAATGGCTAGGAGATAATGTTTTCTGAAAGTATTAGTTTTTTTTCTAATCTGGGAGAGGAATAAAGATAAAACAGAAACAGACAACACTTTGTAGAATCACAGGCTGTAGCATGCGTCTTAGCTTGAATAACCTTCCTTATAGGTTAATTCAAGTTTGTGAGTGTGGTTGTCAGTCTGTGTTTAATTTTACATGTTTATATGACAATATGGTCACTGAGACCAAAGCTATAAGGGTTGGTTTGCACAAGTGCAGGGCATGCTCACAATTTCCACTTATTTTAGAAGGATATCATCAAAAATCAGACTTACAGAATTTCAGGGAAATTCAATTGTGATACCAAGGGGATAGTGTATGCTGCCCTTTGTCAGATGTGTGATGGTTTCTACATTGGTAAATCAGAGAGAAGGCTTAGAGACCGCATATACAAACATTGTTATGACATTTGGAAACAAAAAAAAAACACTAATGCCCTTAGTAGACATATATTAAAGAATTCCACCCATCATTTTTTTTGTTATACAACACATGCAACAGGATTCTCAGGGTGGTCATTGGAAAATCCAGATTGAGGAAAAAGAGTTATGGTGGCAGAAATACCTTAATGCGACAGCTCTCCCTGGTTTGAACAATGTTATTTTCATTCAGAGTTCATTAAAAAGAAGGGCGTATGCTAAGTAACTAGTTTTTTTTAATTTACAAGTAGTACTAAGGTGCATTTCTATTTATTTTTTTCATATATATGATTTTATATATCAAGCTTTACTAGCACAGTGCTTAATTTTAAGAATATTGTGATGTCACTTTAAATGTATTTACATTTGGAGGTGTGTCTCTCATGTGATCTGTTTTTGATTATATATGGTGGGCTTTGAATATAGTTAATTATCTGATGAAGTCCAATCTTATAGTGGAAAAAGTGCTTATCTAATTTTATTGTGGAGGTATTAAAATTTTGAATTTACATTTGTGCTTTTCGTGCCTTGATTTTGGGTTTTGGAGTTGTTGTTGTGGCTTGTATTACCTCACTAATATGTATGAGTTTAGAAAGTCTGGTGTTAAGCAGCTGTTTTTTGATAATAATGCCAGAGCAGAAAAACTTTTAGCACAACGACTCAGGCAACAGAAAGTAAAAAGGGCTGTCACCAAGCTTTGGGAGCCTATAACAAGGAAGATAACAAGAGACCCTGTAAAGGTATTAGACATATTTCGGAAATGTTATGAAAGTCTGTATAAAGCAGAGAAATATGGAGATCAAGAAAAGGTACACATGGAAATATTTATGGAAGAGGTTAGAGGTAGATGAGACTCTATTACTAATAGCTGGGGTAGGAGAACAAGAGATAAAAAATAATGATGTATAACCAATCAATAGCAAAGCCCCAGGAACAGATTGAAATATTGTGGAAGTTTGGAAGCTAGGAAGAAAAAACTGATAAAGATCTGGAAGGTTTTGTTTAACAGTATTTTTAAGAGGAGGAGGAGAAGCACCAACTTCCTGGAAGAAAGTGGTGGTGGCTGTAATAGCTAAACAGGGTAATGATACATCACATTCAGATTCATACAGGCCTATTTCAACCCTAAACCATGATTATAAAGCGTTTATGCCTATAATGACTAAAAGAGTGGTAAAGGTGATGCCAAAATTGAAAGACATGGATCAATCTGGTTTTGTAGAGAGGTGGCAAACATTTGACAACATTAACAGAACACTGATGATCCAGAGGGAAGCTGAATGTAAGAAAATACCACTATTGGTAGTGGGTCATGATGCAGAGAAGATATTTGACAGAGTAGCTGGGAGTTTATGAGCAGGGCAATGGAAGCATTTGCATTCCCTGATAAAATTTATAAGGTTAATTAGGAGGATATATGAGGGATTGGAGGCAAAAATTACAGTGGGTGGGTTCCTCTCTGATAAATTTTGTTTGAGCGGAGGAACCAGACAGGGAAGTCCTCTTTCTCCTTTGATATTTGCACTATATTTGGAACCACAAAGAAAATAAGAGACTCAGAAATTCAAGGATATAACTGGTATGGTAGTCAAGAAAAGCTGGCTCTATTTGCAGATGATATTATTTTATATCCGATAAAACCAGAAAAGTACATTTCAGTGTTGTGGAACATTTTGAGGCAGTTTCAAACCTTTTCATGATACAAAATTAATGAAGCTAAAGCAAAGGCAATAGCTATAAATTATGTGCCCTAACACAAGTTGTTTTCAGCAATATCCATATTTATAGGGACATGATAAAAGAAAGTACTTAGGAGTATGAATTACAAAGGATTCTGATGAGGCAGCTAAGGGTATGTGAGAAGAGACTAAACAAAAGATAATACAAAAACTGAGACATTGGAAGCTCTGTTATATGGATATGGATAACAAGATACAAGCAGTTAAAATGTTTTTAGTCCCTCTAGTTTTATACACAGGTCAGGCATATTTTTATCAACCAGACAAAAAGTTGTGGATAGCAATTAATAAAGAGCTGAAGGATTTTATCTGGGAGGGGAAGATGGCAAGAATCAACTGGGATAAGCTGATTCTTCCAAATGAAGAAGGCAATTTAGGATTAACCAATTTGAAGGAGTAGTATTTCAGAGCTACACAGTTAAGGCTCCTATACACAGCACAAGTAGAACCCGATAATTCAAAATGATAAGAGATGATGATGAAACAGGGGGGAAGCTCAAGAAACAAGGAGAGACTGGGATTTTGGATGCAGACTCTTAAAGAGAATAACAACAACCATGAAGAATATTATATTCATAAAGTACTCTAAGAACTAAGCCAACACAGGAATAGAGAAAGGAGATTCTGCCGATAGGGATGACTGCAATTAGGGATACAGACAATTGGCAAGTGGGAGCTGGAATATACTGGAGAAAACTGGTAAAAGAACCAAGGTATTAGGAGCAAACAATTAGTCAGGAAAAGGTAATAGAATGGGAAGAGACCACAAATTTATTTGGACTGCCGGACAGAGATTGCTTTCCCTATCAAGGAGTGATATCAGATTACAGGCAAAGAGAGAAATAGTGGGATCATATGGGAAACACCAGCACTGGTAGAGTTTTTAGTAGAATCTAGAACAGAAGCGGCTGTTAAAAAAAGGAATAATTATTAGAGCATACAAAATATTGCATTATAACTATAAGAATCAATCAGAGGAAGTTAGTAAGGATTGGGAAGAGAGACTGGATAAGCAATTAATAAGAAACAATGGAGATATATGTATGTCTCCAAAATATACAACAAAGTCTAGAAGATTTAGGATATTTACTTCTAAGTGTTTGTATAGGTATTTTTATACCCCAAGTAGACTGCAAAGAATTGTTCCTCAGTTAGACAGCAAATTTGGAAGTGTGATGTGGAGGAAAGAGATAATTGGGAACATATTTTCTGGGAGTTTAATGAGTTGTCAGACTTTAAAGATTCCCTGCAGACTGGTGTATCAGAGGTATTGGGTAATGAAACTGGTGCAACTAAGGAAATGATTTTTAAGCTATGATACAGAATCGGAATTGCGTAGACATAGTAAGGCCTTACTGAGCCTAATTATGGTGGCTGCCAAAAAGCAATTACTGGAAAATGGAAATCAAATTCTAAACCAACTTTACCATAAATAGTGAATATAGTAACAGAGACAAAACAACTGAAAATTGGATCTTTAGAAAAGGGTAGGAGCAAATTACATAGGAAAATGGGAATTGTTGGAACAATACATGTAGATGAGGAATGAGGCTTAAAAGAAGGCATGATTTGAATGAGCTGTGTAATGTATAACTGGCAATGACTGGATATATTATAACTGATGTATAATGTTTGCAACTACAATTATGTCAGCATGGCTTGTGATGTATAATGTTTGCAACTAAATTATGTTAATATGATTTCTTTTCATTTATATAAATGCATGATTGCCTATGTCTTATGTGATAATTCAATAAAGATGTTTCTTGTTAAGAAACAAGAAATTAGGAGCCCTGAGCAGTTTCTTTTAAGAAAACCTTTATGAAACATCTCTTCAATGAAAACAAATGTAAAGTACAGTTTTGTACCTACCATAAATGTAGATGTTCTTGCCCCAGATGTCAGAAGACCCAAAAAGACAAGTCCCAAAACAACCTGCACCAACAAACATGTACAATATATACAGTAATATAAATACAAACATCTACATTTATGGTAGGTACAAAACTGTACTATGTTCGTAGCAGGAGCTGACAACATGCCTTGTAAAACAGCTGTGGCAAAACCAGCTCTAGACTTAGAGTATATAGGCAGGTGATAATGCCACTGAACTCCAAGTAGCTGCTTCCAGAATATCCTTAGTTGCCACCCCTTAGAAATGTAATCCCAGCTGGAACCTCTTTGCCATGATGGGAATAACAAAATGCATGCAAAAATCAATCACCTAGAAAATAGTTTGTTTTGACAAGGGTTGCCCTGTGAACTAAAGCAAAAAGAAACAAGTAACTGCTGAGACTGCCTAAAATCTTTAGTCCTGCTCAAATAATAATTTTGAGGATCTGCAAAAATGAATAGTTTGGTTTAAAGCCACACTAGAAACCACTTTAGGCATAAAGGAAGGATTAGTACGTAATGATACCCTGTCCTTATGGAAAATCAAAAAGGGCTCTACTGCCATCAGACACCCTTCTTGCAGCTTCCATGACAAATATTTCAATTCAGCAGGTTTTCCAACACAAAATTGAGATCCCAAGAAAACAAGGTGGGTCACAATCATAGTGAGCTGAAATTGCTGCAGCATGAATCTTTATGGAAGAGAAAGACAAACCTTTGTCCAATAACTCAGTAAGATATTGAAGAGCCACACTCAAATTAGGCTCTGAAAACACCAAAATAAAAATCTCTTCCATTTTCTCCTAGTACTAGGCCTTCTAGCTTCCATAATCACATTTAAAACTTGTTGAGGAAGCTGAGACCTTCCATGTTTCAACACAGAATATGCCAAGCTGTGAGATGGAGAGATTGAAGCTTGACATTGAGCAGATGACCGTCCTTCTGAGATAACAGATGAGGAATCAGAGGTAAAGGCCATGGAGGCTTCTTTACCAGACGAGGCCAATCTGGAGCTATCAAAATCATCCTTGGCCTGTCCTGTCTGACCTTTAGTAATACCTTTGGAAGAAGAGGTAGAGGTGGAAAAGCATAGACATGAAGGTTTTTCCAACTGAAAGACAGAGCATCCACTTTCCAAGCTGTGTGATGAAACCCCTTTGTGCAATACTTTGGCAGCTGGTGGTTTAGTGAACAGATCTATGTCTGGAGTTCCCCATGACACTGTCAATTTCTGAAATACATGAAGTGGGGATCCATGATTTGTCTGCTTAATACATCTGCTAGGGAGTTCTGTGCTCCTGGCAGAAACCTTGCCTGAAGAGTCAGTTGCAGGCTTAATAAAATCATTGCTTGCCTGCATAGAGGATAAGAATGTGTTCCCCTTGCTTGTTGATGTACCACATGACAGTTGTGTTGTCTGTCAGAATCAACACCTGCCCTGGAAGAAGCAACATCAATGCAAACTGGACTGCTAACATCTCCTTCATGTTGATATGTAGATGCTGTAGTCTGGCAGGCCACTTGTCTTGTATCCACTTTCCATTTAGATGAGCTCCCAAGCAGTGTCCGAGGCATCTGTCGTTAAATTGTTTAGGTGACATTCCTGAGCCCACCACAAGAATTCCTTTTGAAGGCAAGGTATTATTTGAATGACAGTGTCCAAATCCTGGCAGTGCTGTGTCCATACATTTTGAGATACCATTGCAGCTTCATGCCATGAACCTAATGCTTGAAGGACTGTCCTTGCAGTCAGCACGGACTGATGAGATAGTTGATGGAAGTAAAGTGACAGACTCTTTTGTTTGTCCTGCTGTATTCAGTCTCACACCCAGAAAGCACATGTCTTGAGAGGGTACTAGACTGGACTTTATTTCGTTCACAGAATACCCTAGGCATCTTAGCACTGCTATGACATATTCCAGATGCTGTAGAAGGTGTTCTTTTCTTGAGCCAGAATCAGGCAGTGGATAAATTTGAATGCCTTGAAGCCTGAAGTAAGCTATCACTGGAGCCAGAACCTTTGTGAATACTCTCAATGCAGAGAACTGATAATGAAAATCTCAGCCTTATGGGCACATGAAGGTAAGCTTCCTTGAGATCCAAAGTTACCATCCAGTGATCCTCGTCAACATCTTGAACTTGGGAATGTCCAGATAAGTGTTGAGGATAGATAATTTCTGACACAGGGACTGGCTGAATAGCCCCTATCTGGAGTAACTGAGAAACTTGCTTGAGAGCCTCTTTTCTTTGTGAAGGAGGAACATCTGGCATTGTGTGGAAATAAAATCGTGATGAATGATATCCAGCACCCATCTGTCTTGAGTGATTAAATCCCAATTTTCTTTGAAAAGAGACAATCTTCTCCACTGGCAGCTGAATCATTGGTTCTGCGGACTGACCCCTGCCCTCACCAGAAGTCTGAGCAGGTGAACTGTCTGATCACCCCTAGACTGGGAACCATAAGCAGGATATGTCCACCCCTTAGCAGGCCAATTTCTACTAAACTTGCAAAAATCTTTAACAGTCTGCATAGACTTAGCTTTGTCCTCCATTTTCTTTAAAACTGCTTCCACAGACGGTCCAAACAACACATCAGACTGTAATCCTTCAACAATGCATGTCTGCGAAGAACAGACTTAGTAGCAGCCACCCTCGAGGAGGCCTGAACAGCATCAAAACCACACTGCAAAGAATGCTTACCCACTTGTTCAGACACATGAACCAAATCCAGCAATTCTTTACACTCAATACGCATCCACCTTAGATTTCAATTGTGAAAGGAGATAATTCTGATATTTCAGCATATGAAATTGACTATCAGAGGGTACAGGATTTTAACAACAGAAGCTTTAACACCTTTAGGCCCCTGAGAAACAGTTTCTGGGTCCGCCCTGGGACTCTTAAACAAATATAATACCTATCAGGCTTAACAGGAGCAGGAGGCAAGGAATCAGGGTTCAGAGAAGCCTCTGCAAAAACATCCTCCACCACATTCAACACAGGAGGAATAGCTAAGGGCCTATGCTGAGGCAAAACAAGAATTCCCTAAGCCTTTTCTGGAGTCAGAGTAATCTTGGCCTTCCCATTTAAAGTGCTCCCTCATGGAGTGAAGAGTCTCTGAAAATGAAAAATCCTCAGGAGGAGAAGCTGAAGGAGTGGAATCATCCACATCAGAATCAGAATAAGCAGGAAAGTCTTGCAAGTCTTCCACAGAAGACTCTGAAGCCTGTGAACACTGTTCAAAACTATCAAACTCCTGTTCCACCCTAGGCCTCTTATCAGGTGGGGCATAGAACCTCTAATCAGAGTAATCAAATGCTCAGCCATTTTAAAGAAATGTTTTTTAGGCACAGAGACCGAAATGCTAGGAGAAGCCCTACAGAAGCTGAACTTGGCCTTCCTCTAAAAGAAGCTCTGGAAACAGAAGGAGGCCCTAACGAAGAACAGTTACCTGAGAAGCCCCCTCAGCCTGGCCTACTTCCTGAGAGGGCACATCCTGTAACAGTAAAGTATCTGCCTGAGACTCCATAGAGACTCCTGGCAAAACCTCTGGCTCCCTGAGCCTCGGTTCCTCACCCTAGACTTCACTGTTTTGTCCTTGCGCTTCTTAGATGAAGAAACACTAACCTAGCACAATCAAGCCTCCTCTTAATAAAATCTAGCACAAGTAAACAAGGTATACACAATGTATGATAATCCCTACGGTATCTGCTTCCCACAAGAAATACAGTTATTCACTTTTTCTGACATCCGGTAATATACTGAGGCAAGAAAAAACTCTGTACTCGGTCTGAAAAAATCTCAGAACGCCAACCTGCACCGGACCATGCGGCAAAAGGATGTCGGTCAACATTAGCATCATGGCCTTACTGACTGGACGCCAGTCTAAGGCGCCATGACCGACGGCAGCCTCTCTCTCTAATAGTCAGGACTGCAGCAAGGGAAGACGAAGAACATCTGCTTCTGGGATGCAATATGATACCATATGCTGATGCTACATGTTCTAATTGTCTGTATATAATAAAGTTCTGTGTCTGGTATGTTGAAACTATGTATACATGGAATAAGAGTGAGAAATGTATATGGAGCCAACGTTGCTAAATCTGACTTCTGATTCCACTGACAAATACCTCACACTGCTTTGCCTGCCACCTTAAACAGATCTCTTAACTGTCCCTGTTTTGCAGGAACATACCTATTTTCAGGCCTGATTTACCCATTCTCACCGTTTTCTGAATCCCCCTCATTACAGCAAGTAGCTGCCAAACTTTAGTCAAATGTCAGTGATGTTTTTGCTTTGCTTCATGGGAATATTCTCTGTCAAGCATGTACTCTACAACATCTCATTCAGAATACCAGTCATGGAAGTTTTAACTTCATCCTTGAATGACAGGGAGAATTCCCTGACTGTTTTCATTTGTTTGTGGGGCTACCAATGGTAACAGGTCTTCATATTTTGCTTATGGACTGCTACTTTTGTTTCACCATCTCCAGAATCTGTCTCCAATATTTTGGAATAGACTTATGACATGTTTTTCTTGTGAAGCAAGGGGAAACACCAGGCTAAAGGAACATCATTTGTGAAGTCAGGGGTAATGACAGACTAAAGGGAACTGAGTAATGTAAAACTATAATGCATTTTTCTTTTCTCTCTTTTTCATCTGCAATCAGGGTGTTGTTCCCATAGCTAGAGGGGATGTGTAACTTTTGTCTTTCTGAATATCAAAGAGCAGGGAGTATCTTTTGATGTGTATTAGATCTCCAGACTTGTTGTCTCTTCTTATTAATGTAGCAAAGATTAAAAAACTGCCCTTTTTGCTGGAATGCAACTGCTATAATGATTGATGAACTTAATGGCTTGCATATCATTACAACACCAGGTTGAATTCAGATGTAAGGGAACAGACTTGGATGTTTATTGACAAGTCTGTTGTAACTATGAAAAATGAAATATTGTTTTACTACTTGTTTTCTCTTTTAATTTCTCCAAACATTCCAGGTTTCTAATACCATGATGGGAATGGGACCCCATTCCTAAGTCACAGAAGGGTCACAGTTTATGATATTAGCATTGCTTTAGTCTTTGATGTTAACCAAGAGTGCTCTTCTCAGCACCTGGAATATATCCAGAATTGCCTACTTTTGCAGTTCATATGGGGTTACATGCACTGGTAGCACATTTAAGTACAACTGCAAATTCATTTATATTAGTCCTGTTGATCATAGTACTACTGGAGCTGCCTGTGCCTCTTTCTTCCACACTGCTCTTGTTTCTGGTTGCAAATACTGGTATTTTATTACTTTCTGTCTCTCAGTACATATGACACTATAAGTACTGGGTAAAGCAATTTCTCTGATTAATGCTACTTTTGTCTTTTTGCTTGGACTACAATATCAGTTTATTGTATCTATTATCTCAACTGTGGGTACTGTGTGATCCCATGTAATCTGAACTTCATCCTTGTCAATAATGGTTTGTGATTCACGTTGCCAATGCTTATCAGTTACTTCTATATTGTAGTTTTTGTACAATCCCCAATACAACAGTCTTGTCACATGATTGTGCCTTAACGTATACAGACAATCAGCCATGAGTGTATCATACCAACCAATAAGATGTGCAACTAAATCCAGTTCTGTTTTACAGAACCTGCATTTGTCTGTTTCTCCCACTTTTTCAACAGACTTTGTAAACCAATGTGCATGTAGCCTACTGCCTTGGACTGTCATTATTAGTCTTTCATCTTTTTGTTTAAATTCACCTCTCGTTATCCATTCCTGCACCATATCTTGGTTAGCATGTGATTGTTCTAGGAGTTGTATATAGTGCCAGCCATCCTGATATCAGTTGGTGTCCCATTGGTGGCAGTGGTAAATTTATACTGTCACAGTTGGTAAGAGTGGTGTCACCATACCATCAGAGTTGTATGGGGGGGCAACCTGCTTCAGCACCAATCTGGGAATGCAGCATCTTCAGAAGAAGGCAGTAGGCTGTGGGCATGACTTATGCAAATTAGGCCCATGCATACCCCTCATATTATGTCTGATGATTAATATGAAGCAGATCAGGCCCCAAATTCACATTAACAATTGACACTTTGCCACATACAAATAGGTCCACAGGAATGAACTGACATAAAAGTGGATAAAGATTACTTGCAAAATTACTCCTCCACTCAAGATGAATACCTGGCTCAGATGGCAAATTAAGATGGCACGCAAATGAACCAGTGGAGAGCTGTCAAACAAATACTTAGATTTTTTTTTTTTTTTTTTTAATAGAACTCCAACAGCATTCATCATCTCCCCGATCCTGTGGTCAGGCTGCTAAGGATCACCTTCTCTGTATTCTACCCTGGGTACTCCCTCCCTGCCTATATACTCAAAAGGAAGAACAACTGTTTTTACCCAGAAGAACTCCCTGAATGTTTGCCTGCTAGCCCTGGCCTACTACTAAGCAACATACTGCAAGGACTCCCTATATCACACTGTGTATGAATTATTCTACCCTGGGTACTCCCTCCCTGCCTATGTACTCAAAAGGAAGAACAACTGTTTTTACCCAGAAGAACTCCCTGAATGTTTGCCTGCTAGCCCTGGCCTACTACTAATCAACATACTGCAAGGACTCCCTATATCACACTGTGTATGAATTATTCTACCCTGGGTACTCCCTCCCTGCCTATATACTCAAAAGGAAGAACAACTGTTTTTACCCAGAAGAACTCCCTGAATGTTTGCCTGCTAGCCCTGGCCTACTACTAAGCAACATACTGCAAGGACTCCCTATATCACACTGTGTATGAATTATTCTACCCTGGGTACTCCTCCTGCCTATGTACTCAAAAGGAAGAACAACTGTTTTACCCAGAAGAACTCCTGAATGTTTGCCTGCTAGCCCTGGCCTACTACTAAGCAACATACTGCAAGGACTCCTATATCACACTGTGTATGAATTATTCTACCCTGGGTACTCCTCCTGCATATATACTCAAAGGAAGAACAACTGTTTTACCCAGAAGAACTCCCTGAATGTTTGCCTGCTAGCCCTGGCCTACTACTAAGCAACATACTGCAAGGACTCCCTATATCACACTGTGTATGAATTATTCTACCCTGGGTACTCCCTCCCTGCCTATATACTCAAAAGGAAGAACAACTGTTTTTACCCAGAAGAACTCCCTGAATGTTTGCCTGCTAGCCCTGGCCTACTACTAAGCAACATACTGCAAGGACTCCCTATATCACACTGTGTATGAATGTATGTAGCCAAAGAAATTACCTCTATACTCATTGCTTCGCTACTATTATTACCCATTTTTCTGCTTGTATGCCCTACTGAGAGTGCATTCCTTAAAGCAGCCTACCACGGACCATTCACTACAGCCCCCCCCTCCTAACACTATACCCTTTTAACCACTTAGTTCCACCTAAGGCCTTTATATCGCTTCTTACCTTTATCCTTTATTATCACTTTCTACTACCACTAGGTGGCAGCACCCTATCACTACATACCTAGAAAGAAACTAGTTCTTTAGTGGCTTCTGCACCCAACGCTGGCTATACTTTCCATTTCTTTTTAACAAATATACATACTCCCTACCTTTTTTTCTATTTTTTACATCCACTCTCTCCTTGCTATATCTCAAACTCTCTCTTTCTCACCTTGTTAACCTCACTTCTGTGTTCCCATATAACATACAATACCTACCCACCTACCGTCTTTATTGACTCCTGTTGCTGATACTTTTTTCTCTGATCCTCTATCTTGGATTGTTCCAACCTGCTCTGTTCGCCCTGCGGGCTCACTCTGCTCCCCTACCCTACCCCCAAATTCCACCCACCCCCAGTGCATCTACACTTATACTCACCTAACCACTCCTACTTCCTCCCTACATATTACAGCCTCCCCTTTCCCTACCACTCCTACTTCCTCTTTATCTATAATACCTCTCCCCTTTCATCACCATCTTCTACACCCCTATAATTCACCTCCTCACACATCACACCTCCTTTCATATTTAACAACACAATATATATTTCTAATCCCTTCTCCCAACACTACATATTCTACCTTAGCTAAGCCTCAATATGCTTACAAAACTTCTGTCATTCTCAATCCAACTATTACTACTTCTGAGCCTTACTTATATCCACTACCTTTCCCAGCCCAACACCACAAATCACACACCATTACTTCACACAACCAGCTCACTCCCTTCAACTCACTTACACTCATTTGTCTCAATCTCCTCTGGACTATATCCCATTTATACCCATCTATTTTTTCACTACAAACTATCCTCTACTTATAAACTCTCTAACCCCTCTTTAACCATCAATATCTACTCAAACCTGAAAATATACAATATACAAACAAGGCAATCCAAACATCTCATCAACATAATCCAACACCTAACAACCATACTACTATCTGGAGATATACACCCTAACCCAGGCCCAAACACTACTGTCCCTACATCTAAATCCATCCTATTTGCTTCTCTAAATGCCCAAAGCATAGTTAACAAAATCCCCAATCTCCATGCCTGGCTTCTCAACAACAAACCTGACATCTTAGCTATTTCTGAAACCTGGTTAAAACCTCACATAAAAGATATTGAAATAGTGCCACCAAACTACTCTATCATCAGAAAAGACAGGGCCCACAAGAAGGGTGGTGGGGTAGCTCTACTCTACTCATCCACCCTTTCCATTACTCCCTACAACAAACCCATTCCTCACTTCTCCAATGGTGAATTAGTTCTAGCTCTGTTTCAATTAACTAAACACAAACAAATTTGCATAGCCTCACTTTACATCCCCCCTGGAGATAATACCTCTGTACTTGAGGATATCCTATCCTGGCTTTCTACCAATATCAGTAATGAAACCATTCTCATGGGAGACACAACTATCAATTGGTCTTCCATTAATTCTCCTACACACCCCCTAAACATCAACCTATATAAGTACTCTCAGCTAATCAACCTCACTACCAGGCCCTCTAAAGACTTCTCCAGTGGCAGTACCCTAGACTGGATATTAGTCTCTCACCCCCACTACTACACTGATAGTGGAACTCTTCCTGACTCACTCAGTGACCACCTTCCCATTTTCACTAGACGACTTCCATCTCCATTACATGTAACTCATAATTACATCAGCACTCGGAACCTTAAAAACTTCAACCCAATAACCTTCTCAGACTCCGTAAAATCAATAAACTGGAACTCCCTAAAAACACTACCCTTGGACAATGCTGTTGCACACTTCAATACAACTTTCCTTAAACTACTGGATAGTCTTGCCCCATAAAACCAAAAGAATCTGAAACAACTCCACTCCCTGGCTAACAAAAAACACACTAACTGTCATGCGACTTAGAGACAAAACCTGGGCACAGTGCCAAAGATGCAAAACTCCAACCACCCTTAATGAATTCAAAACACTCCGCAATTTCGTAAAAAAACTTATCACAGCAGATCGACAGAATTACTTCTCCTTACTCCAAAACAACCACAAAACCAATCCTCAAAAATTCTGGAAAGGCATCACTACCCTCCTAAAACCTGGCACAGCAGAAAACCCAACCCCAGACCCAAATGCACTAGCTATAGATCTGGCTACCCAATTCAACTCTTTTTTCATAGACTCTATTACCAAACTAACCTCATCCTTCTCTAATAACACCTCACCCCCTGCTTCTGCATCCCCCCTCTTGTCATCCACTTCATCTCCAATCACTCAACTCCCACCATTCTCCCTAAAACCCATTCCTACTTCTACCATAAGAAAACTCCTGCAAAAACTAAAACCATGCACCAATGCCCCCGATAACATTCCCTCATCCTTCCTCAGCATAGCTGCCGAAGCCATTGCCTTCCCCATCAGCATCCTAATCAATCATTCTATCCAAGAAGGGCTTGTACCCAAACTCTGGAAAAGGGCATTCATCATTCCCCTGCACAAAGGAGGCAATAATAACAATATTACTAACTTTCGTCCCATTGCCATCCTCTCTCCTATATCAAAACTTCTAGAGAAATGTATTCATCTTCAACTCCTTCCCTATCTCTTAGATAATAACTTACTAACTCCCACACAACACGGATTCAGACCCAGCCACAGCACCATGACTGCCCTCCTTTCCTTCCTGGAAACTGTAAATAAAGCCAGAGATTCTGGCTCTACTGTATCTACGCTCTTTCTTGACCTCTCTAAGGCCTTTGATACTATCTCTCATAACCTTCTCCTAACTAAACTATCTAACCTAAACCTATCCCATTCCTCTCTCAATTGGTTCACCAGCTATCTCTCCAACAGGCAACAAGCTGTCAAGTGGAAAAAAGCCATCTCCTCTTTCCTTAACACACTCACTGGTGTCCCCAAGGTTCCATTTTGGGTCCTCTCCTTTTCAATATATTTATAAATGATTTCTTCCACTCAATACCTCATGCTAAACTTATTCAATATGCAGATGATTCCACAATTATCTGTTCAGCCACATCCATCCCTGCTCTCTTAAAACTGACTCAAGACGCCTTTTCTACCACAGAACAGTGGATGATGGACAATCATCTAGCACTCAATGCATCAAAACCAAACTTATGGTATTTACCCCTCAAAACCAACACCATTGATAGAAAACTATTTTCCATTGCTAGCCAGAATAACACACCTCTTGAACTGGTATCTGAAACCAAACTACTAGGAGTCCAGATTGACGACCAGCTTAAATTCAATAACCACCTACAACTAAACATAAAAAACCCCACCAAAAACTTGGCATGCTCTATCGACACAATCGATTCCCCACTACATCTACTAAGCTCACTCTTGCTACTACATTCCTCATCCCTTCCCTCCTTTATGGTGCCCCTCTGCTAACAAACCTACAATCCTCTCTCAAAACAAAACTGTCCTCTTGTTATAATAAAATTGCCAAATTTGCAACTAGCCACAAATCAAATCCTCTCTCAAAACAAAACTGTCCTCTTGTTATAATAAAATTGCCAAATTTGCAACTAGCCACAAATCATCTACCCATCACTGTGTATCTCTCCACAAACTTAACTGGCTAGAGCTTCCCAACCATCTCTCCTATACTCAGCTTACTTTTGCTCATAAACTAATTTTTCAGCCCTCCCTCTGTCCCTCTCTCAGCTCTACCTTTAAAATGCACCTGCCACAAAGACTCCTAAGATCTAATAACCAAAACCTAATAGAACTGTACAAACCCCGTCACTCTCCAGGACAAAACCTCCTGTCCTTTGCCCTGGCACGCCTATGGAACTCCCTTCCTCCCTCCATCCGTATCACCACCAACCTCCCTGCTTTTAAAAAATCACTGCACTCACATCTAACATCCTCATGGGAATGCTCCTGCTCCCACCCCTCCTAGCATATTCTTCACTTCCTATGGGCAGCTTTACCATATATTACCAGATACCGAATAATAAGCCAACTGTAATGACATCTTATAATTCTTTTATTCTACTATTTCACTCAAGAAACTATATATTTACTGCAGCAATGCTTTGTTTTTCTACAAAATGTAACCTTAACATTTTTATTATACCTGCTTAAATCTTAGTGTTTCTACAAAAAAAAAAAAAAAAAAAAAAAAAATTCCTTTGTAAATGCTTAATCTTTGTTCTGTCTTGAACCCACAAATTACCACAATTGTAAACTGCTGTAATCTTTTTTGTTTACCAATGTTTTAAAGCTTTGTCTTTAACTTACAAATGATTGAAATTGTAAACTGCTGTAATCTCTTTTGTAACCTTTGTTTTGGAGCTTTTCTCCCCAGGACTCCATTGAAAATGGGTTCTTATTGGCCCAATGGACTATCCTGGTAAACCAACTGCAAATAAATAATAAATAAATAAATAAATTGCCTATGCTGCTCATATTAGGCAATTTGTACTGCTCAGCATTAATTAGATTCAGAGTTATGCATACTGCATGGTGGTGAATTGCATTAAGAAGAAATTATCTTGTTAAAGAATAAGTGGGAGAGGAGAGGAGACTATGAGAACAGAAATCAAAAGGAGGGGACAGATAGGTTGATAGACAGACAGACTAATATACAGAGAGAGGGAGAGCCAGAAAACAGCAGACTTCAGGTTGTGCTACCACAGCAGGCGCTTGAGCTCAATGGGTTAGGGTACTGCACCCCAACAGTAATACCCTTTATTTATTTATTAATTTTAGCTACATAGTTAGAACAACTAGCAGTTAGCAAACGAGTCAGGCAACAAGCTATTAATAACTTGCTTCCTGTGGTACATGACTTGTTTTCCTCAGCCTCCACTTGCCTACTATGACATCTTGAGCAAGTCTCTTACTCAAGCAGTAGTATTAGGAAATGGGGTTAGGCCCCTGGACCACATGCCTAGTAACTACCTGTGAAGCTAGGAAGAATAGACCATCTCCAGGATTTAATAAACTCAGTGTAGGCTCCGTGTAGAGTGTACATGGAATGTACCCATGTACACGGCCACAGTTCCCCCTCAGCAGTGTGCTATGCATATTAATGATGGCGCACTGCCAAGGGAGAGCATGGTAACAGGGATATTGAATCCATACAGGCAGAAGTGTACAGGCTGGTCAGATGTAATATACATGGTTAGGCTCCCTGTAATGTTCTATGTTACTGGTGAAATGTGCTGTGTATTAACAGTTTGCATACTAAATGTGTAAAGTGTCATGTGTGCTTTTTTTTTTTTTTTTTTTTTTATTAATTTTTTTTTTAATGGCCATTTGTGCAGCATGGCCTGGCGCTCAGCAATGTTAAGCCATGCTTATACAAAGACAGCTGACACCTGCCAGACATCTAAAAATAGAAACCGGATATAATTAATTATGTTAACTGTTTTTTTTTCATGTCTGTTTGTGTGATGCAGAGCGCAGCAATGCCAAACCGCGCTTACACATACACAGCAGACACCTGCCAGACATCTAAAAATAGAAACCGATGTAATTATTTATTTCTGCTTTTGTTTATGCTCATTTAAGCCCATTTGTGTGGCACAACATGATAGCTTAGTAGTGAATGTGAATGTATACTACTTTATAGGGTTGGGAGGGTGGCTTAATGGCTAAAGTGTTTGCCTTGCAAACACAAGGTGCAGGGTTTGAGTCTTACAAGGGATAACTGGCTAAGCTTAAAATGGCTTGCAAGGGCAGTTAGCTTAGTACTAAACTATGAACTATGAACTATATACTATCCAAGTAGCTAAATGGGTAGAGTGATGGTCTAAGGTTTTGCAGGTCCAAGGTTTGAGTCCCTAGCACACATATATGTTGAATGCAAAGTAAAATGTCTTTTAAATTAAAATCAATATTTTTACATTTTGGAGAGCTGCACGGTTCTAAGCACTGCTTAAACATGGTTAATGGCTAATATTATTTGCGCGTTGTTAAGGTTCACTAAAACTATGGTTCTGCGAGTTTTCACATTGCTCAGCTTTGCTTAGCTGGTTTGAGGGATGCTAAGCACCACATTTCTGAATGCTGCTGAATGATGTGTAAGGGCGGAAAACAGCCTATATTAAGGTCAATAGGTGGGAATTCTGCACCATTTGTTGAAGTGTGATTATCTGTTGATATACCAGGCGGTGTTGGAAAGGGTGTGCGCTTTCGGGTGCAGAGATTGGTGTGCAGGATTCCAGGATTTTTGTTGGGCTCCTCATATGGAATAATGAACCTAGGCTGCTGCACAGCGGTTACCAGGGCTCAGAGTGTAATGTTGAGGCCTGGGATCGGTTGGGCAGGGATCTTTAAAGTGCTACTGGTATCCACCACACTGGTGAGGGGTGTCATCATCACTATGCCGACTTGAAGTGGAGGAAGAGGGGAACATTGGACATCTGGGTCCAAGGCGCTAGGGATGGGCATGCCCCACAAATATGTAAGTATTTTTCCCACTGTTACCAAAATGCAAATGGAATGTGTGCAAAACTGGTATGCATAATGGTATGCTTTTCTCCCAACAGCTGCAACTGAGAGGACTTGCAATATTCAGTCCCATGCCGAGCACCTGGCCAGGTTGCATCATGAGTGTGGTAAGTACAGATATATTATGCTTCCTGTAGTGCAATAAAGAACAAAAAATGTGCTGTAATAAAGAACAAATAATAGAAACTGTAGTGAAATAAATGGGGAATTAGAACTGTAGTGCAATAAATGAATACTAACAACTGTATTGCAATAAACAAGAGAATTATCAGCAATACCAATAAAGTGTTAAACAGCATTGTAGTTTCCTAAATAAATCTGTCTTAATATTTACAGCACGACTATATTCATTGCATGTGTGTTTTACTTTTACTGCAGTCAAGTGTAAAACTGTAATAGCTCTACAATGCAAAAGGAATGTCCTGTAAAATGTTTTTCTCAACTAATAGTATGGTTCAAGGTTGTCTCCAGGCCAATTTCAGTCACGTAATGCTCACATTTTCTTCCACTCCAGGAACAAAAGGTATATGGCTGAGGTAGCCCACTTTATGAGTAGATAGTGTATGTAGATTTCACAGAGAATTATCAGCAATACCAATAAAGTGCAGCATTGTGGTTTCCTAAGTAAATCTGTCTTAATATTTGCAATAGGGCTGTAGTCATTACATGTCTGTTCTACGTTGCTGCAGTCAATTGTTACATTATTTGCAGATGTCCCCTGCAGTCACAGCTATTGGGTTCTATTGCCATGCCCGCCAACTAAGGCACGATGCCTGCCTAGTTTACTTAACGTACACAAACATGCCCCTCAACTGTCATGCTTTTTCATAATGTAATTACAACTGCCTAATCTGTCTGTTCCATGATTACCACATAAATGATTACCTGGAATGCTTTATATTTTGAAATCCATTTACATAAAACCTTGGTAGTTATGTAGGTCCACATTATGTGAAATGGTTCTGTGTAGCTGTGTACCTGTGTTTGTTACTGCTTGGCCCATACTGTCCCATGCTAACTGCTTGAGAGGTATGTATTTGCTAGGTCAGCTATAGAAGAATTGTAATCACTGTACTCACAACTGACACTGCACACCTGTAGAAGTTTGTAGTTGTACTCTGTGTAGTAATATTACCTGCAAGGTAACTAATGGTTTGTATTTCTCTCTCTCCCCACTCCTTATCTTCTTTAATTTATTATTGTTATTTATTATTATGACTTAATATTAACATATTCTGTCAAGCTAACTGTTTTACTGGCCTTATGGTTTAATTCATACTGGTTTTCTGTTAACATACTTACTGTTATGTTACTGAATGTTGTGCTACACATAATATACCTTAATATGTATTTGGAGTAATAAATATTATCTTTCATTCTATTAATACTAACATTGGTTTGGTTAACACTAACTTCAACATATTGTTATAACTACTTTACTACAACATATCAAGGAAGGCTGGTTCCTCGTGATCCACCTACCTTGCCTCCTCTGTCCATGGCACCAGGTCCCAGCACATCTGGACCCCAGCCTGGTGGTGCCCCCTCTGTTGCCCTTGCACTACCTGCGGTGTTGGGTAGTACCACCTCATGAGATTGGGACAGCCCCCCCCCCCTGGGAGTGGTGGTGGAGGGGGAGTTGTCACCCATGAAGAACTGCCGGGTTTGGTGCACAAGATCGTCTATTGTGGGTTTAGACAGTGCCTGCATCAGATGGAGATCATGCTGGCCACCCTGGTGGGGCAGCCTCACGTGGGAGCCCAGCCTCCACCAGTGTCACCCCCAGAGCAGGAAAGCAGCAGTGTTGACAGTCCCATGGGTGGAGATGTGAGGCACACCTTGTAGAGGCACACTGGACTGAGATTCCAAAACACCCTCCCCATCAAAGGTGTTTACCCCCCTCTTGTGTTACACACCACCCCTGTCTGCTGTCTTGTCTGTCTGTAAAAGCTTCCTCACCTATCTAACTTACCTCTCCCACACATACCTATGCTTCTCCCCCAACATTCCACTCAAACCTGAAATAAATGGGCACCTGTACCAAAAAAAAAAAACAAATTTCGTACCATACATAGCTCTCCTTTTCACACACGTCCACTGGACACACATAATTTGGTCCAACTGGCTTAACAATGCAATTATGTTGTCCTCACCCCTCTCTCTCTGGTGGTTAGAGTCCAAGTCACGTACGAATTCTGTCAAAGTGCACAGTTGTTGCTGTACAACAAATGGATAGCTATGGTTCTTTCCTACACCCTTCCTGCACATACCTACTTGCCTTTCACTATGTTTTCCCCCTGCTTGCACTCCATTTCACCACTTTCTTATCTCCCCATTTTTCTTTTCTTTATATATTTTAGCGGGAAGCTCAGCTAAATGGAGCTATATTGATATATGTGTTTTAAATAATATACAGCTACAATATAAACACCTGTCCCCTACTTCGAACACACAACCATTGCACCTGTAGGGTGCTGCATTAACCCGCCATGCCACACAGCTGTTAATTAAAACAGGTGGTTTAAGCAAAACATAGGAATTGCAGGTTACAGTCATCAAGCATGTTTCAGCGGAGCTGTGCATCATCCTGGATCACGCAAACCTGCTTAAAGTGTAATGCAAAAACTGGGATTGCACCTTGGAGTCTGGTGCAATAGTACACTACTAGAAAGCCAAACAAACAAGAATGGATGTAAGTGAGGTCTATAATAGCAGGTAAATGTCCCCTTTTCTCAGCAACATTTACAAGTACACCTGCTAAGGCATTACTGGTGAAATACACATACAACAGGGACCTTGGTGCAGACATCCATCCATCTAAAGCCATGCACATAATCATACCTGTAAAAACAGTATGTCACAGCCTGTATGTGTGTACTTATATCTTGCAAACACACCCACTGTAACAGTGACACAGTAGCTCAGTCTGTTAAATGCCTTGCAAGCAATACATTTTGCCACACACAGTCATCGGTTCAAATCCAGTGGTGTGTAGCATTTAAAAAACATTATTGTGAAGCCACCAATTAATCACTGAGTCATGCACTCTTTATCCACACAATGCATTACAAATTAAATGTCTGCCTGTCACTGATAGAAGTCACAGGTCTACAGATGGGAACACACTTTACATATCCCTATAGCAAAACTATAAGTGCATAAAGTGTCACGTCATGCATTAATATGTATTCACAGAGGATTTTAACTCAGGTAATGCGAATGAGGCCCACTACTATCAGAGTTCAATACACAATCATTTCAAACTCACAGTGCAGATTAGCACAGCCACACATCTAACATACACATATGCAGCCCTTGCTTGTAACAACGACTGCCAGCATACATGTCCCAAATGAGTAACAGACTGTAACACGTAGCCTGACAGTTTCCCAAATGGTGGATATAATGTTATATTTATCTCCTATGTTGCTCAACGACACAACAAACATGTAGCCTAGTACTCTGTTAATGTTATCATTGCCTAACATACTCATTTGAAACACATGACACGCCTTAATTGGAGTGGAATCACTACCCTCACTCTGGCTCTTCCTCTACTACAAGGCTGCGAAAGCTGCCACAGTTACTCCTACAGCTTGTTGTCCTCCAAGGTGTTCACATTCTCTGCCTAGGCCTATTACCTGCAGCAGCAGCTGCAGCCTGTACCACACACATCTCTATGTAACAGTAGCTTCTGCAGACCTACCCTCTGCGATGACGTAGTCTCCTCACTGTCAGGCCACGTGTTACAGTCTACCTAGGCCTATTACCTGCAGCAGAAGCTGCAGCCTGTACCACACACATCTCTATGTAACAGTAGCTTCTGCAGAGCTACCCTCTGCGATGACATAGTCTCCTCACCCTAGTAATGTCCAGCACAACATATCAGAAAAGGCTTGTAGTCTACATGGAGGCATTATATCTTGTACAGTGGTTGCATGTCATTTGCTGATGATACTGCAAATCAGCTGTGTTGCCTGCAATTAGCATTTCAAAACAACAGATTGGTTAAGAGGCAATCACCTGCTAATGAGAAGCATGTTAAAAGGCAACTATGCTGGCTATGGGAACCATTTTGTATGAGACTTTCCACACACACAACACGCATTCGCAAAAACTTAAATATCACCACATATCAAAACAGGAGTTTTGCACTCCAGCAGGTATGTAACCTTTTTGTTTACAACAGGATGCAGATGTGTGAATATACTTAAAGGGAATAGGGGTTACAGCATTAAGCCTTTCTTAGAACTGTGATAATGACACTGATATTCAGATTTGTTTCACCTACAGAGGACATACAATACATCAAGGATGGAAGGCTTTTTGTCAATGTGGCACACTGCTCTCTTGGGACGTTCCCTTTATAATGGTTGTAATAGCACACTGCTATTTGTTTGGCACTGTTGTTTTGACATATTATCAGGGGGGTTGGGCATGGAGGTGCCAGTGCAACTTCTGGCAGAGCCAGTTTCCATGTTCGGGCCCAGAGACGATGAGCTATCAGCTCTACCATACACAGTTCAAAGCTGTCCAACATATACACATGTACAGCACTGTGCTTGACTGTATAGGCGCATGCACTCACACACCACTGTCAAATGCAGGTCACCTACAGACACACAGGGAACAATTCCATGGTCCATCTTGCCTGCTTCTCTTCCTCACTCACGCACATACTGTCAACCTTTTGGGTCAGCCTAGGCCTCCAGCACCTCTCACAACACCCTGTGTAAGTGATGATACCTGTGCCATATCCCTTTCATTCTCATAATCAATGCATGGAAATGAAGGTATGTGTCTGATGCACAGTGTGACTATATAAATTAACATGTATTAGTGTAATGCATTGTTTAGCCATGTCACATGTAGTGGTTGCTGACAGATACTGTATGCTGACATTTGTAATGAGTAAGCCACATAATTTTGTTTACCTTATGTTGTATGATGTTGTAATGGCTGTATACTTACACAATGAAAGGTGTGTCATGGACCTGTTTCTGTTTCTGTTTCAGGATTCTGTTGGGAACACCTATGAACACCCAGCAGCAAGATAGCCATAGAGGTCACAGCACAGGATAGATTGTCAGCACAGAAGAACTATATCCTTAGTAAGGTACAGCACTATAGGTGCATGGTTCCATAAGTCCATATGTGTGTAACAGAATAACAAGGACAATGACCTCATTCAGCATACTCATGCATCCCTAATCTGTGGAAAGGTCTGATACCCTTGATAAGTGTCACCAGGATGTTGGGAGCTAATACATCTACAAGCTGTAGTGCTGGGAGGGACCCATCTTCAAATTTCCTGTGTTCAGCACAGACATTCGTCTGACAACAGCTATGGTTGTCATGTTCTGCATCCCATGGTGTAACCTGCACATGATGTATGTCACATCAGATGTGTGCTCCACTTGCATGGGGGGCCTTTTACATATAGGATGTACTGTTTGGGTGACATACCCATCTCTCCAACATGTAGTACTTATACCACAGTGATGGTTTAGGTGTGTAGGTTGGGTAAGACATGTGTTAGTCCTGTCATGGATGCATGGGAGGTACACAGTGGGATTTGACACCTCCCTGTATGGCTGACATACACATCTCCTACAAAGCATTTATGAGACAGACTACACATGTATGGTCTTGACATAGGCTCTACAGGACATGTTATCTGCAATGTGTATTGCAGTACCATGGAACCTGTGTGGCTGCTAAGATATGCCTGTCTAGTGACACAGCAAGGGTGCCATTGTACACAATGATCGGTGTGATGAGTGCCACATTCAGTATGGCAATGACAGTCTGGGAGTTGCATTACAGACCTGTCTGTTTATGATGTACAACATTGAATGCATCCCCACATGTCAGTGCCACTGAATGTCAAAGGCTACATTTCACCCTGTTGTCCATACATCCATGAGTAATGGCTCAACTGTGTGTGGTGTGGAGACACTACTATACTTCCCAGGGGTAGATGACTTTCCAAAGGATAGTATTGTGCAGTTGTTGGCATTTAGTATTTGTCAGTGGCTCAGACCGCAACAGAATGTGTGTCACAGGCCATCTTAGTAAACTGTTGGTTCTGTGTGGGATTCAGTGACAGCTCATGATATACAATCACCTGCAAATGTAGCCAGTCAGAGCGCACTGATAGTGGCTGTGATGGCAGAGGGGGAATGGCTAGAAGGGGTATGCCATCAATGATGTTTAGGGAAATCCACTTGTGACTGGTGTTATTGCAGCTTAGGTCTCCCAATGCTATCTTCCCAGATTATGTCTGTCAGACACTTGCCTACCCACCAGCTGACGTAACACTCAGTAGATAACATACACAGTTTCTAGCAAGGCTTAATATTGTCAAACAGTTTGTCAGGCCATGGTAGATAGAGTAAGTAATATTCCTGTCATCCATTGCATAATGTAACACTCAATAGGGTTCACCAGTTAGAGTCGGTAAGCATGATTTGGCCTTGAGCATAACAGTGTGTGATCCAGTGTCAGTTGATGTATGACAGTGTTATTGCTCGTATGCATGCTAACTCCTTTCATGGCATTTCATGTCACATGACTGAGAGATCTGGGGACACTGCTTGGCACTACATGCTACATGCTAGTTGTCCTTTGTGCAACTAAGTATTGAAGTTGCTTCCAGCATGTTCCAAGAAGAGGGTCATCCAAGGTGTGTGCACAGAGCACAGACAAACATGTTAGGGAAATGTAATATGTATACTCTTTGAAGGTAAGGTGGGGATTTTACACAGGTATTCTGCAGTTGGACACTACCCAAGTGGTGTGTCCTAGAAGGACACAATTACCTTGTGAAAACTGTGGAAAGCAGGAGAGTCCACAGAATTGCTGTTGCCTGGCAACTACTAATGCTGGTCTCACCAACACGATTCTTGCATAGGATACTATGCTCCAATACATTTTCTGTCATCACACACAAAACGGTACTACAAAGCCCATGATGAAAAGTAGGACACAGCCTATTTGTTTGTCTGCATAGCTGTCCCGGAGCATGAAAGCCTCTATAGGCTTCACATACCCTTCTCCAAGTAGATGCCTTGATTAGCAACATGGGCAATCAGTTGGCTTTTGCATGTGTTATGGCATCTGTTCCAGGGCTGGTGGTATGTCACTGGGGAAATGGCAAGAGGGGGATTAGTAGGAATGCTATAGTGCCACGATATAATATACAATTTCCATTGACATAGATATCCAGTCTTGCTGTAACGATCAGCACGCTGCCGGTTAGCCATCGTAGGTGACACTTTCACAGCACGTTATGCATCCTGCCCTTCAACACATCACTGCTGCATATCTGCATGACATAGCTGTGAGGCCTATGGCAGCAGGCTGGCCACCTTTGGCCAATGTGTGTCCACCTGCCACATGTCATACATACTGTATAGTTATGTACCTGACACACACGTCTGTGTTCCCACATCATATCACAAACAACCCATGTGCTGTCTAGTTGCTTGACAGGCATCGTACTTTAGCGACACCAATGTAATGTCAGCAAAGTTGAACAAGTTTGCTATGCATACACAGGCATCCACATCTTCACTGCAAGGTGTGACTACAAACACTGTATATCAGGCTGTCAACACTAAAGGTGTGGCAATATGACCCTACCTTTGCATGACCTGCTGTTGAAGTGTTGGGATTGTCCCCACCCCTTTACTCCTATGACACAGAAACATAACGTGAGACAGATATGACTGCATTTCAAAACTTGCTGCCATGGTGTCTCTATGCTGACATGCACAGCTCACATCCTGCACCACCTACACCCACGTCACACACATCTACATGTGTGCAGCTCCTTACCAGACACATTGCTAAACAGACACTCAGAACATCCTGCCTCTGGAGTGCACAGTACAGATAATACAGATAAATATCTTAGAGGTGATTACATTGTGAGACACATTGATGTCTATGTCAAGTGGCTACATATGGGACAGGTGACAGATTGCTGTCTGTGGGTTGAAAGAATAGGCCTTACAACACATTGCCGCAAATCAAGGGATATCAGTTAACATAATGGTGACATCATCATTCCTGCAGGTGTGTACGACTAGGAACATATGTCACCGGCCTGTATGCAGGCTCATAACTGTGCTTAGCCAGTCTGTGCCTCTTGTGGATATACGCATACACTGAGGCTGCAGTTGACACTCACCTGGGATGATGGCTCCATACACACAAAAACTGATGGAAGTCAATAACTGATTTAGTGTGTGGTGTCATTGTCAGGGGATCTACTACATGTCTGCCTGGGATGTCTTGCTCAATAGGTATCAATGCTTCACCATTGATGGTGTTTATCTCTCAGGCCCAAGATTTGGAGTAATTGCTATGGCTTCTGACACCCCCACAATGCAACATAGAGGCACTGTTCAATGAAAGTTGGCAATGAGAACACAATCTTTATACAACATCATGGTTATGCTGCTACATGGTGTGTATGGCAACACTGAACCCCACCTTGTGGAATGTGTCCCCAACCTGGATTATGCAGACATATGTCAAGGACATCTGGTTCAAGGCTGTGGAGAGCCATACCAGACTACATGTCCATCCACATCTTCACACCTCAAAATTACAGTGTTCAAGGTAATGGAGGTGGTGTACACTTACTCATTAAGGATAGATACCCATCCAGATTTTGTGAAACACTGTGATTTCCTGAAGACACTGCAGGTACCATTCAGTACTGGAAGGGCACATAATTAAGCAATAGCTGGCTAGAGTAGCAGCTCCATGTATCCAGACACCCATTGTGCATATTTGTATGTACATGCATCTACCAAGATATATCAGTGCACCATGTTGTGGGGTGGCATTAAGTGACAACCAGCTGTGTTGCTTAGTCATGCTACAGCTCACTTGCCCAAAGGTTAGTCTAGGTCCTTAACTACAATGCCCTGGAGCAGTGCCATGATGTCCCCTGATGGGGAACCAATGTATTGCAACATGTGTTTACCAATATGGGTGACCACTGCAGCCCCCCAATGTGAGGTCCTCCCTGGTGGGATCTGACCACAGATCAGTATCATTAAAACTACCAGCACTAACCCCTACTTGCAGACAATACAGACATATATTTCAACAAAGCCATTTATTACCTCCTGTGGGATAGTTTACTTAGCTTGACTGCACCGCCCCCCTCTGATGGGATGGCATGTATGTAGACCTGTACACCCATGCGTTATGCAAGCAGCAATACAACTGCATGAACTCGGCTGTACCTGACAGGAGGAACACAGGCTCCTCATGGCACAGCAGACCTGCCTGGTGGACAACTGCCATTATCAGGCTGTACAGTAGGAGATAGTCATTGCTGTGTGACAATGGTGCCCCCCCAAAAATGGTGACACTACCTCCTCAGCTACAACAACCACACCGTGTTGTGATGTTGTGTAGACACAGTAAATGACACAATTAGCCACCCACACAAAACAGAGCCACAACACACAGTGTAGTTACATGTGTAACCTCAAAGCAGAGGCCCAGATTGTCAGTGAATACATACTTAGTGAAGCCACATAGAATGGGTCAGTAGCCATAGCTAACCTGTAGTCTCACATGTTCTGCATCAACTTTACTCCCCTGTCCCCACCACATGTGATGCATGACATTCCTACAACCTGTCTCATAACTTCCAGATCTACACAGAAGGTTGCGGAATGGCCTCTCTATGGAGGATACACAGCATCTATTTGACATGTTAACATCCCAGGATGCATCCTACATGGGATGTGTCATGGATCACTAACACCATTGGGAACACCTTGCAATCATACTAAAACTCCTGGATGAACCCCAGCTGACTGGACAATGCCAACTGGTATACCCTTGCACAGAGTTGGTGCACGCACTGACCACCAGAATTATAGACCTTTTTGTCTTA
This sequence comes from Protopterus annectens, assembly GCF_019279795.1. Classification (NCBI taxonomy): domain Eukaryota; kingdom Metazoa; phylum Chordata; order Ceratodontiformes; family Protopteridae; genus Protopterus; species Protopterus annectens. Next base: position 1,630,976,086 of record NC_056729.1, read on the forward strand.
GTATCCATATCTGTATAGCTGTAGGGGCAATTAACGTAGAGCTGATCAGCACACATATATGTGATCTGCACATAGTTGACTGTACACAGTTTGGATATCTGACAGGGGGATCATGACTGTTAAATGTGGTGGACATTTCTTAGGCATTCACCAAGAACCTAGGTGAGGGGACATCAGGCCATACAATCCCCTGAACTGAGCCAGGTTGTCTCATTATATCCCCTACTCAGGCGTCATGTAAAAAGCACCCACTTAGGCATCCATGGTACTATCATTGTAGGGGTCACTTAATGACCCACTGATGGCACACATACTCAACATAGTGACATCTGCCTCCAATAGCTGATTTGTAAGTAGCAGTGTTCATCTGGCTCAGTCCTGGGTCCTCTACTGCTTGGACTCCATTTAACCACAATACAAGGGAATACTGACTGTCTGTGGCTAATAATGTTGGCTGATGCCTGCAAAGTGCGAGCACTCATGGAATCTGTGAGTTATGTCAATATCATACAAGAGGGTATTGATGAACAAATGCCTGTTGACATGGTAACAGCCATAAACTCTATGCAAATATATATGTAGTATAATTTCCATCACTAGCACCTATATACCTGGTAAGTAGGATATCAGTCACAACATGTGATGTACATACTCAGGGACAATGAAAGAACTGGACACACAGAGCTGGCCACACAGGTTTACACCTAATGTGCCTGAGATCACCATATCTTCCCAGTGGTATAACAGAAATCATGTGTCATAGCTGAGGGCACAATCACCCGTAAATGACATACTCATAACCATGTACTCTTCCCTCAGCATGCCAATATCTGAGTGCAATGGCCAATTGTTAATGGACTTTTACAAGCAGTACTGACACTTGCACACAACAGTATTGTCCCTCACAAGGGAAATTCATGTGTTCAGCGTGTGTTCAATGGGGATCGTCTGAAATGAGTGTCATTGTAGCCTGTGGCATATAGACTACTCAGAGGTGATCTCTGCATTGCATAAGGGGCAATGTGTGACCCTGCTTGACTGTAAATGCTGCATATCTGGAGGTGGTATAGTACATGGATTAATCACTGTAAGGACATTATCCTAGTATGTGTGACATTAATAATACATGCTGGTGGGAGAGATTTGTCTAGCAGACTTTAACCCACTTTTACAACAAAGCCCTGGCTCATTGCAAGCACAGCACTTTAGTGCACCTCAGCACATGCCATCTATATGACTGGCTGAGCGACTGTCATATCACCACAGGGCTTCTGCCTGTGTCCCTCTTGGACTGGGACAATATGTGCTGATCATGTAAATAAGGGTATACAGTTGTCTATGATTGTGATGGCTGCAAGGCCAGTATGCTAGTGAGGTTCAAATGTTGTATGGTACCATAAGTTGATGTAAATTGCTCTAACAGCCACACACACAAACATGGCTACATTGAGAATAGCCCACTTCCAATTACTGCATACAGGATATGGTATGGCACACACATAGTGCAAATTGCTGCATGTAGATTAGAACACTTACCTATGTAATGGTACACATTACAGATCACAGTATGTGATGCACGCAACACACCTCATGTCTGATAGTACTGTCAGTTTAGTACATATTATGCTTAATGACATCAGCAGGCCAAGTTGTGGTCAAACATTTGCAGGGCCACATCACCTGCTACAACTAAAATTCTGCAAAACCTTACCTTTTTGTAAGTGATGGCAGTGATCATATTTATGCTGTATGGACATACACACATGCACCAAGTGGCCTGCAGTGAAATTAGAACCCCTCCTTATCTAGTCTTACACATTATTGATCACAGTATTTATTGCATGCACCACAGCTTGTCGAATGCTACAATGGCAGCTGGTAGTCTTAAGGTAGATGACATCATCAGGCTGTGTAGAAGAGGGCAGTTTGGAAGCCAGGAGCAACTTACAGGGCCCAAAAGTCCATAACCATTGCAGTTTGTTAGTCAATGGGGTTTCTCAGTTGTTTGGCAGGGGGATACACACAGACACACAGACACACACACACACACACACACACACACACACACACACACACACACACACACATACATACACACACACACACGTGGCCTGCAGTGAGATTAGAACCCCTACCTATCTAGCCTTACACATTATAGATCACCGTACATATCACACACATCACGAGTGATGTCTGTTTTATATGTGCTTGCAGGCAAACTACTTGTGGATTACACAAACTAAGCTTGCATTGCACAGCATCTATGCCCTGCAGGGTGATATTGCTTCATACTGTTATCTGCATCTAGTATCCTAGCAGTGAGATAACTGTTATTATCCTAGCTATGTATCTACACTTACCAGTATGGCCATATGTGGCTGTTTGCACTTGCAAGGGCAAGCCTATGAGCAGGGACAATATGCCTTGTTTATGCGTGAGTGGACAACATTATACATTACACCACCTGATCACTTGTTGCTGTCTATGTGATGACACCCAGCAGGCACAGGGGTCTGTAGGTAAGTGCATTATGTATTACTGAGCCCTTGCTTTGGATCCTTTGAGCAACATTACAGATGTGTGATAGAGCAGCTTTACTCACCAGTATTAGGGTATGTAGGACAATACAGACATTCACACATATTTCTGTATATAACAGGGATGTATATATAAATGTAGCTGTATGTGTATGTGTATATGTGTTATGCAAATATATGGGGAGAGACTGAGATGTATGTTTTTATATATATGTATATAGCTCTATATATATATATATATATATATATATATATATATATATATATATAGAGGTATATATCTATTTGAAACTACATAGAGCTACATATACTATGTATGTGAGACAGCGATAGTGACAGAAGGATATGTATACATATGTATGTATGTGTAGACATAGCTATACATAACAGGTCATTTTGATCAAGGGGCAAAAGGACTGCGCTCAGTTTAACTAAGTGTATGGGCATGCCCAGTGGGACTGTCAGTACTAATAAAATGACTCCAGGCCACACCTACCTGCACTCCAGTCTGAGGTTTTGTGTGTTATGGACACTAACATCTGTCCCTGTTTCTGCAGCACTATACTTCATTCAAAATGTCCATGGCATTCTTCAGCTGTCTGATGTAATTAATATGTGACAAAGGTTCATAATGTTACACCACACACAGACTGTCTATGACAACAACAATGTAATAATACATCACATGCAAAAGATGTGCATACCTCCAGATTTGAACCATCAATGGCATCACCCATGCTAACTTCCCTAGTCCACAGAGCCCCACAAGCTGCCAGCCAAACAGTAGTCATTCATTACTCAATCAAAAGCATACATAGGTTCGTAGGTTCATAGGTAGGTACTAGGCTATCAGCCCAAGGGCCTATGTAAGCCTAGCCAGCAAGGTTCCATAGCTTACGCCACCCAAGAAAGTACATATGTACACTGCTATTCCTGCGTTAAATGAGACAAACAATGTGTGCTCAATTTCTATGTTAGTGCCCTGATTTTGCCTGGATTGCTGAAATACCATTGATGACCTATTGTTACAGTGGTTATATGGGGAAGCTACTGTGTTGGGTGTGGGAGGGCAACACCACATGTTCTGCTGGGATACACAGTAGTCCAACTATCATGTGACCTCACTGTTTAACATCTCCTGTGCCTGATGTAGTGCTTATTCCAACCATGAGGCCTAGGAAATATTAAGGAACACGTACTAGTGGACTAACTGTAGTCCAGTGCGGATGTTACTTGTGTCCAAATAGCTCACTATATTTACTTGCATAAATGCAGAAAAGCCATACATACAATAGCATATTATAGTAATCCTGATAAGTAGTGGATAGTTAGGGACTTACCTTGCGAATGCAGTGGTTGACCGAACTGTAGTTCAGGGCTGACTCTGTCTGATGCAAGCAGTACACAGCCAATACATGTATAGGTACAGGTTGTGTGGGTTGCCTGGCATCAATTTTACTATATGTATGTGAGTAGTAGTAAGGTGTCAGTCCCTAGGGCCCTAGGTTGTCAGTGAATGTGCTATGTGCTGTGTCTTAGTCAAAGCCAGGGCATACTGGGCACACCTACGTCTGCCTACAGGACATCATCAGGGGGTTTCTCCTCTGAGTTTTCCTGTGACTGTGGCTGTGGTGACCTAAGCAATGGTGGGGGGCTGTGTATCCCTTCCCTTTGCTGATTCTGCTGCAGCTGTTTCCACAGGAACATATTGTGTAGCATAGCACATACTGTGAACATATGTGCACATGTGGCTGGAGAGTACTGCAGGGCTCCATCAGATATACCGAGGCACTGGAACCATGACTTCAAAAGCACAAATACATGGTCTATGATGTTCCTAATTTGTGCGCGTGCCTCATTATGGAGTTCTTTGGTGGGTGGGTATGCATTTCTGATGGGTGTCATCATCCACAGTTCCAGGGTGTAGCCAGCATCTCCCAGTAAATGGCCATGTGGGATGTCCCCCCTAACAAACATCTGATATAGCTGGGATGCTTTCAGATATAGGAGTTGTGATACCTGCCAGCACACACATTCATGATAATCTCCTGGGCACTGCACATGACCTGGCAGTTGGAGTGGTACCCCTTGCAGATGACATAGATTCTACCCTCCGCAGTGGGTTGTGCCTTGATGTGTATATGAGTGCAATCTATGGTACCCAGTACTTCACGGTAGTGTGCTACATGGTAGAAGTGATGCATATTGATGGCCCTCGCTTCAGTGGTGAGGGGAAAAGAAATGTGCTCACTGGCATGTGGTAACATGGCATCCAGGAACTGGTGGAGTACTCTGGATGCGGATGCCTGTGAGACCCCATCAATTCCCCAGTTGGTCTTTGGAAAGTACCTGTAGCTAGTATCCTAAGGGCTACACATACCTTTGTTTCCAATGGGATGGGTTCCCCCTCTTTTGGCTCTGGGTCTGAGTTGAAGGTGGCAGAACTCAGTGAGTTCTTGTAGTATGTCCCTCTCCACCCTGAAGCACTGTACAATCTCCAGCTCATGTAGCTCTTGGAAGGTTATCCTGGGCCTGAACACTCTTCTCCTTCTCTGTCTAGGCCTATTGTCAGCAGCAGCAGCACTTACTAGCATCTAGCAAATACAGGTGCAGCAGACCTGCAGCAGCCCCTAGCATTCTCTCAGTTAAAATTCCCAAGTCTGTACTCCAATGGTGCACAGTATTGGGGAAAATCAGAATGTAGGGTGTATGCATACTTTATAGAGCTCTGCTGTAGGTGCAGAGTGTGTGACTGGGTAACTATGATGCATTGCATCTGGCTACAATACAATTAAAATAATTTCATGGCCCTATTTTAGGTTAAACAAGGGTCAAAATTAATGAAATACATTTATTTTTAAAAAAAAAATGCTGACTGTGGCAGTGCACCACTCAAACGTGCAGGGAAGGTAAACAAAGCTTAGAAGTTACTGGACACCCCCCCCCCCCCATTAGGGACATGCTCAGCCAGGTGGCATGCTGCGCAAACATGCAAACCTAAGCTGAAATGAGCTTTGAAGTTAGTAGACACCCCCCGGTGTCATCTACCTCCTGTGTAAACAGCAATATGGGTCTAAGCCTACACAAAGGCGATATGCGGACATGATTAATTCTTTCTATTATTCAGTACCTCCACCTCATTTGCATAGGTATCCATGCACACAGCCTGTAAACTAAACATTTTAGAGCCCAACCACAGTAGCAACACCACCAATGCACCATTGTAGGGACTCCATGTACAGTCCTCTAATACATTTCTGTCACATACTAATTAATTTGTTTTTTTCCAATTTTTTTTTCTGTAAAGCACATTTGCACACTGTGGTGCGCTGTGCAAACATGTCCAGATCATTAAAAATATATATATTAATTTAACTTGTTTCCTTTAATTTTTCCGACATACAGGATGATAATTTCGGTGATATGTGTATGTGGTATACATTTCTGTCCAAATATCTACATTTTTACAACCCCTTTTGTCGTCTACACTCCTGTATACTACAGACACTGACGCAGTTTCTGAAGAGAGATGCCTCTCTGCTTGCTGGATCACTCTACTTGCCTCAGTTGCATGAGATTCACCTGCTTATGAGGTGATTTTCATGCCATGGAAGTTTCCGTGTTGGCACGTGCGTGCTGCTCAGCAATGCTTACTGAATCTAAAACTTTCACAGCCATGTAAGCAGCGTGGTGCAATGCCTACACGGAAAAAAAAAACATGTAGGCTTTATTAAATCCCCCCCCATGAGTGCTCCTTTGTAGCCAGTACCTAATTATAATAAATAATATAGTTTCAAAAACAATAGAAAAGGAATGCAAAATACATTGATATCAAAATGGTATAAGGGGATAGGTCAGAGTGGTGATGAAGGGAACTGATGGTCTGGGAGAAAAGGACAAAAAATATTAAAAAGTAATGGCGAATCAATGTACATTGATTACAAAGTAATAAGTGAAACTGTCTTAGAAGTCAATACTTGTGAACTTGTAACATAACAAGTTACCAGTATGGGTTTATAGGCACTGCAGGACAGTGAGATGTCCAGATTCATAATTTAATATTCGAAGAACTGTACAACTTTTACTGTATAAAGTTAGGAGAATTAATAGGTTATTCAAGCTGTACCAGACACATCCTTGCTAAAGTGTTAAGAAGCATGGCTTTGGTTTTGCTCATATTCACAATTAATTGCTTGATCATAATTTAATATTCGAAGAACTGTACAACTTTTACTGTATAAAGTTAGGAGAATTAATAGGTTATTCAAGCTGTACCAGACACATCCTTGCTAAAGTGTTAAGAAGCATGGCTTTGGTTTTGCTCATATTCACAATTAATTGCTTGATCTCTAGCCAAGTATCCAAAAAGCAAATATTACATAGTTTACCTCAGTGAAAAAGCGATAAACATAGTACCATCAGAAATTCACTGAAATCATGCTCCAAATACCAGTTGCATTATTTACAAGAGCTGAGAGCTTTCATCTGCATACCAACTTAATTAGAAGTCCTAAGTGGACAGAATGAGAAGAGGAGATTTGATTTTGTACCTTTGCTTTGCGTTGTGATGGTGGTCAGAACTCAGACCACATCATCAGCACAGCAAGTAATATTTCCTAATTACTGAGTCCAAGGTCCCTGGTGATAAACATGCTAATGAGGTCCAAAGTTCGAAACTTAAATAAAAAATTTTTTTTTACGTTTGCCCCCTGCCGCACCCCACACCCCTGCTAATTAAATGTACCAACTTCAAGATCGTACTATAGTGAAGAGAACGGTAAATTTCCTGTTCTGTGCTGTAAGCCAATCTCCCTTTAAACTGTTCACAGTTTCAAACTTCGATCATATGGTCTCGACCATATGAAGTTCGAAGTTTTAAAACTTTGTGCTTCTAAAGAAGACCCATGTGTGTGTGTGTGTGTGTGTGTGTGTGTGTGTGTGTGTGTATATATATATATATATATATATATATATATATACATACATATATATATATATATATATATATACATACATATATATAAAATATATATGTATATATGGATCACTGACAGAAGATCGAACATTCACAACAGAGAAGGATGAAACACTGAACACACATCATTGAAAACCTAGAAACTGGAAAGCAGTACCAGAATCACAAAAGCTTTTTTTTTTGCAGAGTGTCGCCCCACACCTCCTGCTAATTATATATATAAACTCCTAGAATGCACTACAGTGGGGAAAGAGGTAAAACCCAAATCCCCACTGTACAGCGATGTTGCACAGTGACAACCCGTAGCATTCCAGTTAATGGGTTTCCTTTTTTTTCAACATTTGCTGCTGTGAATATTCGACTTTCTGTGAGGGACCCACAGAAACACACACACACACACACACACACACACACACACACACACATATATATATGTAGAGAGAGAGAGCGGGATTTACTTGTGTGTCTCTCTCTCTCTCTCTCTCTCTATATATATATATATATATATATATATATGTGGGTCTACCTGATAACACCAACACGCCAAAACACCGACAATGAAATAGCCACGACAAAACTGAAAGAAACCGAAAGTTCAAAAACACAAAACTTCACATGCCTGACAAACCACAATCCCAACAATCAACCAAACAAATACCTTTCCCAAAAAACACACACACAACACAAGCACACCAAAAACCTTACAAACCTACACTAAACCTTACATACACAACTATCTATGCACTAGCCTTAACGCAAACCCTAACCCTAAGGTCCGTCACTATTGCACACTTACCTTACCCGTACCCTAACCCTAACTCACTTAATCCGCCCCTAACCCTTAAGTCTGTCACTATCGCACACTTACCTTACCTGCACCCTAACCCTAACTCACTTAATCTGCCCCTAACCCTCAAGTCCATCACTATTGCACACTTACCTTACCTGCACCCTAACCCTAACTTACTTAACCCGCCCCTAAACCTAAATTCCATCACTATCGCACACTTACCTGACCCGCACCATACCCTAACGTCCATCACTATCACACACTTACCTTACCCACACCCTGACCCTAACGTCCGTCCCTATCGTACACTTACCTTAACATGTCAGTGTTCTCAGCATCGGAATTCTCAACTGTCGGTCTTTTCCATTGTCGATCTTCTGGTGTTGGCGTTTAGAACTTTCGGCGTTTTCAGGTAGACCCATATATATATATATATATATATATATATATATATATATATATATATATAGTTACCTATCTATATATATATCTATATCTATATATATATAGATATAGACATATATATAAATCTATTATCCATAAATTAATAAATTTGCATAGTCAGTGGTATAACACATGCATATTACTCATGGACTCCATTTCATTGCCCCTTTAAATATTCCTAAAATATTATACTTTCTCTTTAATTATACTGAACACTCACTGTAGCTTGGTGTAAGACTTTTCAGATCCCTAGGGACCCACAAACTGAACTACAGTTCACCCTAGAGCGGATTAATAATTAATTTATAATAACTTGTTACAGAAGACCTTCTTTGTCACCTGTTCTAAATGATCTCCCTATTATCAAAAACATCATTATTTTTTGTGACTTTAACTATCCTTCAATAAAAAGGGCCACCTACACCTCCAATGCAGGATATGCTAAACAATACCTTGACTTATAAACAAAAACTTCCTTGAGCTATTGGTAAACAAACCTACTAGAAGACACAGCATTCTTGTCCCTAGTCTTCTAATTATGTTTGCCTCTTGTACTACTTTCCTTTCCCAGTGACGTTTGACCACAAATTTGTGACCTTCTCCTTTAAACTCCCAAAAGCCTCTACAACAAACCCCTCTGAATTTAAGGACGATAAATGTGTTAAACTCAACCTACTCTATGATGAAATATCAAAATTCATTTACGATTGCACTACCTCAGACCCTGATTCAGCAGCAAGCTTCACTAAAGTAATTCTACACCCATTAAAAATGCATAGAGATGATAATCCATGCCAGAACCATGTATCACTGGAAATTCAAAAATAAACTAAGCGGGTGGCCCACCATCATAAATAAACTGCAACAAAATAAAGAAACTTCTTAAAACAAATAAGTCCAAATCCCTTCCCAAGAAAAATAAAAGCATTACTAAAAATGAAAAACACTATCAGGTCTATTAAAGGAACCCATGAACTTATGCTGGCCTCTGAAGCCTAAGATAACTGTAAATCCTTCTTTAGTTATATCAGAAAAATACGAAATAATAGCCTACATTGTTCTAAACTTACAATGATGTCTTCTAATCTGACCCAATAGACATTGCCAGTTTCCTTGTAAGCAAATTTAGTGCCAACTTCACCCCAGAGCCTTCTATCTCAAACTCTGAAGTACCTGAATCTCTCTTACTGCTCCTATTATCTCTACACATCATTTACTGAAAGTACTAACGAAGACCAAAAATACTTTGGTTTCTTAATTAATAGTGCAAATCATGATCTTGGAGACCCATCCCTTTAATTGTTTAACCTAATTTTAGCTACTGGTTTTGTCGTTAATGAGTGCCACACTACAACGGTGATGCCCCTTCTTATGGGTGGCCTTACAACTGACCCAGGTAATTACAAATCATTCAGGCTTACAAGCCTCATCTAAAGAGCTATGTAACTTATTATAACTGACCTCATAAACTACACCCCTAAACAGTTTGCTTTGTGAAGCACAGACCTTGCTGCTGAATCTGGTAAACGTCTTTGAAAGGGTTACGGAAGCTGCAGATAGTGGCCATGTGGTATACATGGCATGTCTGACCTTGCCAAGGCCTTCAACACCATTTCTCATGCTGGAATCATACAGATGCTAAAAGCTTTAAATATCAACCAATATATGGTAATATGGATAGCAAACTGACAGAAAGTCATAAACCATACAGTATGAGTTGCAGGCACATCATCAGAAAGTATGAAGGTGACTACCAGTGTCCCTCAGGACTTGGTGCTAGGATCTCTCCTTCTTGCCCTTTAATTCTCAGATCTCCAAGCAGTGTTTTTTGAAGTCGTCTGACTTCTTGCTTTCTTAAATTACTAATGGTGATAAAGCAAAGTTAATTAGGTGCAACAGTCTGTTTTTAGTGACAGCCTTAAACACTGGAGAGATCCTATAAGTTATCTGAACCACACAGCAAACATGCAGGGGTTGCTGAACATTACATTATATTAGTGGCCCCAGGTTAGCAGGCTTTATGTTTTTGTTCTGGAATATATTTATTAACAAGTACCATTTAAACCATAAAACCTATAAAATTTGTAAGCAGTGGCTGAATTAAATCTATATTATGAGAAAAAAAAATCACATTTCAAAGGGAAGAGATCATGTAAAAACAGCTCAGCTCTTGGGAAGACTTTGCTGTCTTTCTATCAAGAAAAATTTCAGGGTGGTCCTTCAACTCCTGCATATGTATCACTTGCCTTAAAAGGGAGTAACTTTAACACAGATCAGTTTCAATTCACAAAACGGGCGGCCACAGTGGTGCAGTGGTTAGCATTGCCGCCTCACAGCAAGAGGTTCTCCGGTTCGATCCTCGGCTGGGGTGCCTTCTGTGCGGAGTCTGCATGTCCTCCCTGTGGTTGCATGGGTTTCCTCCGGGTGCTCCGGTTTCCTCCCACATCCCAAAGACATGCTGCAGGTGGATTGGACACTCTAAATTGGCCCTAGGTGTGCGTGTGAGTGTGCCTTCTGTGGAAGGTTGGGCGCCGGGCTGGCAATTCGACACCATAAAACTCCACTGCCATTCAATGTGCAGACAGGTGATCCGCTGTGGCGACCCCTAACCGGGATAAAGCTGAAAGAAGAAGAAGAAGAAGTTTCAATTCACAAAACAGGCAAAAGAGAGAAATGCAGCTAGAAAAGACAAAGACAACAACAAAAAAGTTGCAAAATGAAAGGTTTAAAGTCATAGTACTTTCATTATGACATTTAACTTTAGATAAAACTGATCTGGCTGTGCAGACATTCAATGGAAGCCCCCCCAACTTTTTAGGTGGGAGTTGACCATTTCTGTCTTGTTTTCAATGGAATTTTTTTATTAGAAATTATATATTTTAAATATAATCATTTACTGTTGTTTTTTTTAGGTCAGATGCATTTCATTTAAATGATGGATATCATTTTAAAAAGCATCTGTTACTTAATAAAGTAAAGCAATAAATATACACAGTGGTAAAGTTAAAATTCAGTTAGATTTTTGTAATCTCTTCACATATGCTGATTCTGTATGTATGAACTCTTACAGAATATTGTACTAGTACTAACACGTATTAGCAAATCACTGGTCCAATTACTTTCAAAGATTCAATTAGAGAAGAATAAAATCTTTACAGACACATTACATATAAAATTAGTAGCCTGACTGATGTGGTCAGTTCAAAGAGAGTCATATGTGGTGGTCCACAGACAGGGGACCTGTGGGAATGCTGGGAGTTTAAAAAGACTATTCTGCACCATCATTGTAAAAGACACTTTATGACTTCTCATCAATAAAACAGTTAATCTGTCATCAGCCTGGATTCTAGGACAGACCTGGTCCATTAGAAGAGCTGGTTGGTGTAATGAAGTGGCAAATAACCTGCACTTTTTTTTCTTGAGGAATCTTTGTTGGAGTGGTTTGTGCAGCAATGCCAGCACTGACGTGGCTTGAGGTAGACGGAGATGCAACATCCACAAATATGATATGAAAGCAGCATGACCAGGTTGCCTAGTTGGAAGTTTATGTACTAGGCAAGCATTGAACATGGGCAAAGGGAACCCCAGTCTGGCCAAAATTTATCTCCAGAAAGGAAGAATATAAACAAAATATGAGAGATGGAGGGGGGTTGCTGTACTTCAGCAGTGATGTATTCAAACACATCCTGTTATGTTAAGTTTACTTACATAACTGTACTGCATTCTTCATTAAATCACTGTTGTAGTAGCATATAACTATATGGAACAATTGCCAAAGCCTAGACAGCCAAGGAAGAGTATAATGATCAGAGTCCAGGAGCCCTTAGAGAATTGATTTAGCAAATCATGTTCTTGCACTAGAAAAACAGCCTTGTAATGTTTGATAAAGGTGTGCACAGATGACTAAATAGCTGCCTCAAGATTAGATCTAGAGTCCACTCTTTTCCAAAATTTCTTAGAAATAGCCATAGCTTTCGTATAGTGAGCTTTATCCTTCTGAAATAGTGATTTACCATGGTAAAAAAATGAATGAAATCAGATAAACATTTAGAAATGGTCTGTTTTGATACTAGTTGTCCTTTTAAGTTTCCATCAAAAGAAATGAAGAGCTAGTCTGAAACTTTTAAGTATTTTTTTTCTTTCAGTGTAGTAGCGGAGGTGTCTGTTGACATCCAGAGCAAGCAGGATTGCCTTTCCACTGTTTTTAGATTCAGGGAAGAACACAGGGAAATGACTGCATTTGTTCAAAGTAAATTCTGAGACCAGTTTTGGCTTAAAGGAAGGATTAGTTCTTAACATTTCCCTGTTTTCATGACAAATGAGGAAACGCTGGTTTACCATCGAATCCTGCAGCTCAGATACAAACCTAGCAGGTATTAGAGCAGTAAGTAAAATAGTTTTTCAGGTCAAGAATTTGAAATCAGCCTGAAGAGCTGGCTCAAATGGTGATAAAGTGAGCTTTTCTAAAACATAGGAAGACCCACCTATTGTCTTGGTAGCTGGATATGCAGAAACCCCTTTCAAAAGTTGTTTAACTGAAATGACAAGAAAGGGGCCACAGGCTTCTCAACATCTTAGTGCAAGAAATATGGGCAAAGCCTAAAATAATGGGGGGGGGGCACTAAGACCCAAAAATAGGGACAGATTTTAAATATTGCTCTTATAAACTTAAAAAGTTGCTAGAATAACACAATTTGTATTAGCATGCATTTTCTGAAGGGTATGAAGTCTGAAACTCAGATGTATGTAATTACTCATTGACTTCATTCCTCAGTGATTTGACAGAAAACCACCAATTTTATAAGGAACAGACCAAATATGTGAGGCAAAAATATAGACATTCTGCAAAAATCTGGACAATTGAGAGGTATGTAAGTGGGGATCTAAGGGAAGACGTAGAAATGGCTAAAAGACAATTTTTATAGAACAGTAAAAAAGACATAATATTAAGCAATTCAAACAAGTAATGGAAAACCAGATGTGTTTTGCTTTGTTTGGGCCTTGGTTCTTTTTTGGCACCAACTAGAAAATCTCTTTCATTTGGCTAAACGGGAGTTTTTATTAGCAAATTTCATAGTGTACTTTAATTGCTGCTACATATCCTCAGAAAAGAAGTACCTAAGAGGGATCAAAATTCTACCATCCAAGCAGTCAAATGAAGATTCTGCTGGTTGGGGGTGGATCAGTGATACCTTGTCCTGTGTGAGCAGATCCACTCTGTGGGAAAATTGTGGCAATTGCCCTTGGTAATTTTCATGAGACTGGAGAACCAATGTTGTTTGGACCAAAAGGGAGTTAGTAGATAACTTTTGGAAAGTACTTTTGGATCTTTAAAACAACAGTTATCATCAGAAAAGGGGGGAGGCATGTAGGAGCATTCTAGTGCATATGAAGGAAAAGTATCTGCCTTCCAGACCTTTCTGTAAGGTGTCCTGGAGCAGAATTTCTTCAGTTGTCTGTTGTGAATGGAGACAGACAGCTCTGTCTCTGGATTTCCAATAGGTAGATTATATCCTTGAAGACCATGTAGGGTGTAACTTCCATTTATGGGGGTGTTTTCCAGATCTGCTCACTGTGTCTGCCACAGTGTTCTGCTCTGATAGAATGTAAATGGCTCGAAGGGATAAATTGTGCTGAATTGCAAGTTTCCAGGACATTAACAACAGTTATCATCAGAAAAGGGGGGAGGCATGTAGGAGCATTCTAGTGCATATGAAGGAAAAGTATCTGCCTTCCAGACCTTTCTGTAAGGTGTCCTGGAGCAGAATTTCTTCAGTTGTCTGTTGTGAATGGAGACAGACAGCTCTGTCTCTGGATTTCCAATAGGTAGATTATATCCTTGAAGACCATGTAGGGTGTAACTTCCATTTATGGGGGTGTTTTCCAGATCTGCTCACTGTGTCTGCCACAGTGTTCTGCTCTGATAGAATGTAAATGGCTCGAAGGGATAAATTGTGCTGAATTGCAAGTTTCCAGGACATTGTGGCTAGTCTTCGTAAAGGGTAAGACCTGGTTCCCTCTTGTTTATTTATATGCAACATCACTTTAGTGTCTTCTGTGATTACCCGGAATGGTCCTGGAGCCCACAAATGGGTCAAGGTCTTTATTGCATATATTTGGGCCATCATTCCTTTGACATTTATGTGATTTTTCTTAACATGATGGTCCCAAAATCCCTGTACTTTGCCTGGGGGCGGTATCCAAGGGATTCAAAGTCTGAAAGCATCCATGGTTACAGACTGGGATAGGGCTGGAGGGGAAACTGGAAATCTTAGATTCGGTAAGGTTTGTTCTGCCCACCATAATTGTTCTTTCCTGACAGCATGCAGTACTTTAATTTGGTGAGACAGAGGGTGTTGATGCTGAATCCATACAAATTTGATAAACCTCTGTATTTTCCTTTCTGTAAAAGGGTCCAGAACCAAAAGGGTAGTTTTTATTATACTTAGGAATGGGAGACTGAAGAATTTGCTTGATCCCTTGGATGAGTTTGCCCTTCTTATCAAATATTTTTAAAACTTTCGCATAAGAAGACCCAAAGAGTACTATTTAATGAAGCATTAAGAATTTTGCATGTTTATTTATTTATTTTTATTTTACATTTGTTTACTGGGGATGTCCGACTGTTCCAGTGGCTCTTTTTCAGCTGAGGCCCGGGGAGAAAAGGTCCATTACAAAAACACATAGCAATCAAGAATACATAACTTTGGTAAATATAGGTAGTAAATAGTTTATACATAATAAAAATTGAGAAAGTAATATAAAGTGGAAAAAACAGAAAGCTAACAAATAACCTAGCAGGAAATAGCTTGTGCCATCATAGATAAATGACTAATCAATAGATCAATATCATGGTACTGGTGGCAAATATTTATGAGATAAATATATGGTATATGAACAAGAATATGGCTGATTGTTGCTCTGCTAGTGTTACTTGTTCTAAACAGTGATAGCTAAGGCAATACTGAGGTGAAGTACAAGAAGGAGGGAATATGATGAAACTGTAGGAAGCCTGAGATAGGCCGATAAAAATAGGAGCAGCAGTAAGCTTGAGATAGGTATAGAGAAACTGGAATTCTGTGAGAGAAGGGATAGTTTGGATGTTAGAATTTCGTAAGGGGAGAGATAGTCTGGTTGTAAGAACAAGAAGGGACAGAATGATCAGCCTGGATTAGTGCAGAAGGAAAGCCAGTTTTTGGTTAGGTGTTCCTTAAGCAGTAGTTTAAATTTGGATGTGTTGCTAGAATTTTTTATTGTTTGATGCATGGATTTCTAGGACGTAGATATTTGGTGAGAGAATAGATAGTTACCACAATAATTATTAGATTTAGTTACTTTGAGTAGTAGTTTGTTGGAGGACCTTAGTAGCTTGACATTGGAATAGGGCTGCACTAAGCTCTTGAATGTTGGACAGTTGTCTGGGTGGTGGAAGATGGAATGAATGAAAGTTGGTTGAGGGATAGGAGATTGGGTAGTTTAATCCAATTTAGTTTATAAAGTGCTGTGCAGTGATGTGATCTGTAAGGGAGGTTAGTAGCAAATCTTGCAATTTTATCGCAGGACACCAGTTTGTTTAAATCTGATTTTCTGAGATTAGTGAATATTGGTGAGGCATATAGGAGGGTAGAGAGTAGATGAGTCCTAGCTATGGAATGTCTAGTGGCCTTGGTTTGGTATGGCTTGACTCTGTATAGTGACCTAGCTTAATGTGGACCTTTTTGATAGTTAGAGTGAGGTGTTTGTCAAATTTTAGGCAGTTGTCAATTGTGACTCCAAGGAGTTTAGTGTGCTGGACAGGTTCAGTATTAGTTTTATTGGGTGGGTAGATGGTGAAGGGGGAGAATTATCAGGAACTTTGCTATTAGTGAAAAGCATAAGCTTTGTTTTACTTGGACTGAGTATGAATTGAGAGTCAGAGAAGTATTTTTCAATGTCTTGGAAAGATTGCTGGGTTGTTTGCACAGGAGTTGTGGTAGGGAGGGAGCTGAACATATGAGTGACGAGTCGTCTGCGTACTGAATGATGGTTGCATGCTGGGTGGCTGTGCTGAGCCTGTTGGTGAGTATGGTGAAGAGCAATGGACCGAGAATTGAGCCTTGGGGTACTTCTACTGAGACCGATAATAGGGTGGAGAGTTCATTTTGCCATTTAACTGATTGTTGGCGGTCAGTTAAGTAGTTGAGAAACCAGAAGAGGGATGGCTGGGTTAGGTTTAAGGAAGCGAGCTCATTTAGTGGCTTTTGGTGGGATACTGTATCCAAGGCCTTAGACATGTCAAGAAAGACAGACAAGGCAAGCTGGTTGCCATTTCTAAGCTGAGTTTGTAAAACTAGCAAGGGCAGTGGTTGTACTGTGTTTAGGGCTGAAGCCATGTTGAGATGCAGATAAGAGATTATTGTTCAGTAGATAGTCGAGGATTTGTCTGTGTATGCATTTTTCAAGAATCTTTGCTATGGGAGGGAGGAGGGCAATGAGCTTGTATTTTGAGAACTCAGTAGAGGAGCCGCCTTTGTGAAGAGAGATGATATAAGAGACTTTCCAGACTTTGGGGATGTACAGCTTAGCAATGTAATGGTTTATTAGGAGAAATATAGGATAGGAGATGGCATCTGCTGCTAGCTTTAGAAATTCATTGGGGAGTTGGTCAGCTCCATTGGAAATATGTTTTTTGATAGTATTAGTTAGACTTGCTTTGATTGAAAAGGAATTGAGGGTTCTGTCTTATTTATTAGGAAGAGCTGGGGGGGGGGTCTTGCTGCTGACTTTTACTAGGAACAGTATAGAGTTGATAAAGCGTGAATTAAATTGTGAGGCAATGCTGACATCCTCAGGTTTGAGGAGTCATCAGGAAAGTGGAAGCCATGTATCCTAAAGTTCTGAGATACCCTTTTGATGAAGCTATTTATGAAAAAGCTGTAGAATCTGGCTGTGATACAAAGATGTCTTCATTAGAGATGGGCAACCTGGCAACCTACAAATGTGGTTCTGTGAGAAGGACTAAGAGATGACTTCCAGACTGAGATGAAAAACTTAGATTTTGAAACAGTTTTTTGACAAATATTAGAGATTTCTGACAATTTTAAAAGGAGTCTGTAAAAAAGCAATTACTGGTGCTAGACATTTTGTGAATACCCCTGGCACCATGGAAAGACCAGTGGATAAAGAAGAGAACTGAAGATGTGAACCAAAAACAGAAAACATTAAAAGGCGTGTGACGTTTCTGTGAATATGTATGTGATGAAAGGTGTCCTTTAGGTCCAGAGACACCCAGAAACATAGACAGTGAATCGGGGTAAACAGAGATTGGATGGTGAGCATTTTGAATCAATAAACTTTTAAGTAAAGTTTTATGAAAAACATTTCACTGCAGGTCTCCAAGCTCCTTCCTTTTTTGGCACTAGGAAAATTTCTGAATAAAATAATTTTCTCTTGTGAAAATCTGGGACAGATTTAATCACTCCTTTAGGTAATTTGAGAAATGATGGGAGGGAGATATGGGTTTGCCTTTATTGGTGTGGAAAAAGTCATAGTTTAGGATAAAAGTTGTTCCGTTGCCACTTGTATCCATTCTAGATAATTTCTGAGACCCAGGAGTCTGCTGCAATCTGATTCGAGAGGTGTAAGCAACAGAGAAATTTTGGCTGCAACGTTTAGAGGATGGCAAGGGTGGGGGGCTAGAAGATGAAGATAACCAGGCATTTTTCTTAGACTACCTTTGACCGACCACATATAGAGACCCCTTTCCTCTTTGAAACACTCTGCCATTGTTCTTATGTAGCTGCTGTTTCCCAGACTTCTGTTGGGATTTAAAATGTTTTTTTTTTGTGGGGGGTTCTTTTTTCTTCCCTTACTATCATTCTGACAGCCATCCCCATGCCCTCTCCATCGTCACCTTTATGGATACACCCCCTGGTAACAACATCCCCAGTCTTCACAAGGGATCACTGTCAGAGGTGCTTACAAGACCACCCTCCCCTTCAAGGATGGTAATGCCAAGCCTTGCCTGTCACTCTGACAGTTACCTATACCACTAATCGAACCCAGGCCATCTGGGCTTTATCACTCTATGCACTGGAGCTGCATTTAAATGCATTCTGTAAAAAGTTTCAGGACTGGAAGGGTAATTCCTATTATACTTAGGAATGGGAGACTGAAAAATCTGCATAATCCCTTGGAGGAGTTTGTTCTTCTTATCAAATCTTTTTAAAACTTCAGCAGAAGAAGAACCAAAGAGTACTTATTTAATGGAGCATTAAGAATTTTGTATGTTGACATCCACAGGCATATTTTGAGATTAAAGCCATGAATAAAAAAAAATATTAAAAAAAATTACCTTTGCATAACTACACATAACTAACCTCATTGCATCTGCTTGAGATAATGCATCAGCAGCATCTTATGAACATCGTAAATAATGCTGAGTTACAGACGAGATCATATCTAAGCAGGAAGGATTTAATGTCTGATGATGGTAAATCTGCAATGACATATTTCATATCAGCAATGGATACAGCAGATACTTTGCCATGTAAGCCTGACAGTTGACAGTCCAAAAAATAATGACAGACGAAGTATAAAATTTATTTCAAGATCCGTCAAAAACACTTCCATTTTTATCAGAAAGTAGAGGGTTACTAATAGTGAAATATTTAGAATTTTCATCCTTGGCAAAGAAAATCACAGAGGAATCAGCCACTGGGTTATGAAAAAGGGTTCTGATGAAGTTCTTAAAAATGTTTTGATAGGACAAAACTGTTTAAGTAACAAAGTTGTTTTTATTGTAGAGGATTCTTGGTATTGTTTCTGTTACCACATACTACATACACAGTATTTAATTTTTGGGTTTGGTTGATTTTTAATGTGTAAACTCTTCTTAGTTGCTTTTTATAAAAAAGGAACTTACAGGTCTGTGGCACTTAGCTTTTCAGATTTTTGGGTGCATGGGATTGACTGTCAGGTAAAGTATATGCTGCATTAAAAGCATCCTCCAATGCACCTATAACATAAAAGTTGACCAAAGGTATAACGGGTCTCTACCTATAAAACGCTGTAGTATGTTTTTTGGCTCTGAATAAGCTCTCTTTTTTAACACCTTTATTAACACTTAAGACACAGCAAATGTACATTTATTTAAAAGAAACAAAACATGTTAATGTTCACAGTCACACACATTATACATCACGTTTTTTTACACAATTATCATCAATCCAACATTACATAAATTGCTCAAATCCTGCCTTCCCTTAAACCTCTTTCCTTCTCAAAAACATTATTCTGCATGTATTGTTCCCACAATTTGCATTCTTATTCTGTGTAATTTGCTCTGACCCTTTTCTAAAGATCACACTTGCAGTTCTTTTATCTCTGTTACAATATTCACTACTTTAAGTACTGTTGGAGTAGACTTTGATTTCCATTTTCTGGTAATTGCTTTTTTGGTAGCCACCAGAATTTAATTTAACAAAGCCTTACTATGTCTAGGCGATTCAGATCCTGTATCTCAGCTCAAAAAAATAATTTCCTTAGTTACAACCATTTGCTCACCCATTATTTCTGACAGAGAACTCTACTGGGAATTTTTAAAGTCTGCCAACTCATTACACTCCCAAAACATATGATCTGAAGCTGTTGTTTTCATTTGAATTTCAACCTGTGGGACTTAGATCCGGCACAAATTTGACTTGGCCATCTACTCCAGCACTGGAGCCAAAATCCAAGCTCTTCCCCTACCCATAATGTCCCACTCCCCCTCCTCCCCTCAGATCTCGTTTGCCTCTCATTCGTCCTCCCACTCCGAAGAGACACCTCCCAGATGTTCCACCCAGTCAACGATAGGTGGCAGCTATAGAAATCACCAGGCTACTCGAAAAATGAGCCATACAGCCCATCACCCCAGACCAGTCAGGATCAGGCATTTATTCCAAGTTTTTTTTTTGTTGCCAAAGAAAATGGGGGACTTAAGACCCATTCTGGATCTTACTATCCTGAATCTGTCTGTTGCCAAGATTAAGTTTTGGACAGTCACCCTACAGTTCATTTTGACTTTTTTGCAGATGAATGATTGGATGTGCCCGGTGGACCTTCAGGATGCATACTATCATGTGAAAATGAACAGAAGCTCCAGATGGTTCCTCCACTTCTGTTTGTGAGCCAATCACTTTCAGTTCATAGTGCTCCCCTTTGGACTGGCTGGATACAATACAGGACAAGCTGTTTCTACCTCCAGACAGGTTGTTCTTGCTCCAACAACACATGAAATACCTTCTAAAGACCCATCTTCCCCAGCGGGTATGGTTCTTTGAGCATTGGTGTCCATGGCGGCCACAATCACTCTTCTAATAAGTGCTCATCTTCACATGCGGCTTCTTCAATGGACCTTAGTGGTACAGTGGTCCCTTCTAGATATTCCTCTATCATACCTGGTTCGGCTGTCCTGAGTTTGCCAGAATTCTCTTGGGTGGTGTCTTCAGCCCCAGATCTTCTTCTGGCCTGCCTGTTTGTTCTTCCTTCCCTCTCGATCACAGTGACCACAGACGCCTCCCTGCTTGGGTGGGGAGGGCATTGCATGGGAAAGACGGTCCAAGGCTCATGGTCTTCCCTGGAGACCAGTCTGCATATCAACATCCTGGAGATGAGGGCAGTGTTTTGAAGTTGCAAGGCCGCCATGCCTTTCTTCCTACCGGGACTATTGCCATCCAGATGGACAACATGTCAATAGTCCAGTACGTCAACATATGGGAGGACCAGATCTTATCCCCTTTGCTGCAAGGCCTTGAGATTTTGGGAGAGCGTGATCTATTCCAAGCAGTTTCTGATGGCAATGCACATTCTGGTGAAGTCCAACATTATAGCGGACAGGCTTGGCAGAACTATTCTGATGCCTTACAGGTAGTCTTTGAATCCATTAGTAGCGAACATGATCTTCCAAAAAATGGGGTCGTCCTTACTGTGATCTCTCTACTTCTCCTTCCAACGAGAAGTGCAGTGATTATTTCGCTCTGACCCCTCCCCTCTGGGGGAGTCACCCAGAGACACACTTGTCCAACCCTGGCCCTCTGGTCTACTTAATGCTTATCCTTCCCTTCCTCTGATCCACAAGTTTATTCAGAAAGCACAACGGTTGAAGAGCAAATTCATCTTCATTGCTCCATTCTGACCTTGTCAAGTTTGGTTCCCCACTCTGCGGTCTCATTTAGTGTGTCATGCTTGGACTCTGGATATGGTTCCTGATCTACTCATGCACCCGTCAGGGGTCCCTCACCTGGATCTAATCAGCCTGAAGCTCACTGCTTGGCTGCTCCAGTTTCCCTGATGGTCAGGACTCCTGCGCTCTCATCACCTGTAAAAAAGATCTTGGTTGCGGCTCATAACGCTTCCACCAGGAAGATCTATTCTAGCAAGTGGAAACGTTTTTCTGCCTGGACTTCTCTGCATAATCTGGATCCGTTTACAGCTCCAGTCCCTGCCATTTTAGACTTTCTAGCTCATGTTTTTCACAATGATGCTAGTTTTTCCTACAATTAAAGTTCAGTTGGTGGCAATTTCTAATTTCCATGTGGGTGAGAGTTCAGCCTCCTTGGCTTCTTCTAAGCTTTGCAAGGCCTTTTTAAAGGATACTTTTCTTCTTTGGCCTCCTATCAAGGACCCATGCCCCCTTGGGATCTAACTCTGGTCTTACATGCCTTAGTGTCCCCGCCATTTGAACCAGCTGCCATTGTCGATTTACAATTCTTATCTTGGAAGACAGCCTTCTTGGTGGCTATTTCCTCAGCCAAGAGGGTTTTTGAGCCACAGGCATTATCTATCAAGCCCACTTATCTCCTCTTCCATAAAGACAGAGTGACCCTTCATACTAATATATCCTTCCTACCAAAGGTGGCCTCTGAAACTAACGTTAACCAGGTGATTAATTTGCCAGTTTTCTTCTTGAATTACTAGAACAAAGGGGAGTGCAAATTACATTTACTTGACATATACAGGCAGTTGCAATTTTTTTTCGGATCAACTTTTTGTGTCTTTATCTAAGCCACGTCTGGGAAAGCCTTTTCTAAGGTTACTCTTGCTCATTGGATTTATAGTTGTATTTCCATGGTCTATCTTTCCGCAGGTTTGTCTCCACCAGGTCCTGTCCGGGCACATTCTACCAGATCACTATCTACTTATGTGGCCTTTTGGACCAGGGTTCATACTGATGATATCTGTTCAGCTGCTACCTGGTCCTCGTCACATAATTTTATCTCCCATTACAAAATGAATATTCTCTCCAGGAGCAGGGCTTCCTTTGGCTCAGCTGTGCTGCGGAACATCCTTCCATGAGAGCCTCCCAAGGTTATTGTAGCTAGGTACTCTGCCCCACAGGCTGAAGATCAAATGAAAACAACTTCAGATAAAGAAGTTATATACTTACCATAACATTCCATCTGAGTTGTTGCTTTTCATTTGTCTTCAACTATCCTTCCCTTCTTCCCCTCCTGCCTGTTTGGCTGTGTAGTGGACTGGACAGAGGGAGCCATAGGCTTCTTTTTGGCTACAGCTGAGTTGTTATGGCGAATGCCCCTTTTGGTCAGGGATGAATTTTTTTCTGTTGTGAGGGGTTGGTGCTGTTCCGCAGCTAATTTGATGTGAGGAGAGGAGGGAAAGTGGGTATTATGGGTAGGGGATGAGCTTGGATTTCGGCTCCAGTGCTGGAGTATATGGCTGAGTTGGATCTGTGCTGGTTCCAAGTCCCATAGGTTGCAGACAAATGAAAAGCAACACCTCAGATGGAACATTATGGTAAGTACATAACTTCTTTTTCCTAGTTACCTCCTCTTTACCACCACACCTCCAACATTTGCCATCTACCCGAGAAAAAATTCTTTGGAGTCTGCTTTAGGTATAAACATATCTCCACAAACACTTCCAAGCAAATCCTAAATCTTCTAGACTTTGTTGCATATTTGGGAGCCATACATAAATCCTCAAACTGTTTCCTTGTGAATTACTTATCTAATCTCTATTCCCAATCATTTCTAACCTCCTCTGATTGAGTCCTATAGTTATCGTGCAATATTTTATACGTCCTACTAATTATCCCTTTTCTAACAGCAGCTTCTGTTTTAGATTAACCTAAAAAATGTATCAGAGCAGGTCTTTAATTTAGGATTCCATTAATCCTTTCTTTTTGCCTATACTCTGATATCAATCCCTGATATGGTTTTAGCCTGCAGTCCAAATGTCTTCTTGGTCACTTCCCATTGTATTACTTTTCCATCTCTAGTTATTTGCTCTCAATAGCTTGGCTTCTTTGCCAGTTTTCTCCAATAAATTCCAGCCCCCTCTTGCCTATTCTCTGAATCCCTAACTGCACTCATCCCTATCGGTCGAATCTCCTTTTCCATTCTTGTGTTGGCTTAGTTCTTAGAATACTTTCTGCTGCTTTATGAATATAATATTCCATATGGCAGTTATTTTTCTCCTTAAGGATCTGCATTCAAAATCCCACTCTCTTCTTATTCCTTGTATCTACCCCCTGCTTCATCATTTTTTCCACTATGAAGTATAGCTTTCTGCTTATGTTAGGTATATGAGCCTTAACTGTGTAGCTCTAAAATATTCCTTCAAAATCAGGTAATCCTAAACCACTTTGTTCTATTGGAAATATCAGCTTATCTCACTTGACCCTTATCCTCTTTTCCTCCCAGAGAAAAATATGCTTGATTTGTATATAAAACTAAATGAACGACAATCAATTTTGCTGCTTGTATCTTGCTATCCATATCTATTAACAAGAATTTCCAGTTTTTAAATGTTTGTATTATCTTTTGTTGAGTCTCTTCCCACATATCCTTAGCTGCTATAACAGAACATTTTAACCGATAAACATGGGTTTTGCTAAACCAAGTCATGTGTGGGTACATAGTTTACAGCTATAGCTTTTGTTTTTTCTGCATTTATTTCATATTCCCAAAAGACCAGAAAATGTTTCTGAATATTCCACTGCGCTGAGATGTTCTTTTCTGGTTTTATCACATCCAAAATAATATTATCTGCAAATAAAGACAACTTTTCTTGATTACCATACCAATTGTAGCCTTGAACTTCTGAGTCCCTTATTTTCTTTGCCAGTGGCTCTACATATACAGCAAATAACAAAGGGGAAAGAGGACACTCCTGCCTAGTTCCTCTGTTCAGACATGACTTATCAGAGTGAAACCCTTCCACTTTAATTTTTGCCTCCAATCCCTCACATATCCTCCTAATTAACCTCATTATTGTGTGAGGGGAATGCAAATGCTTCCATTGCCCTCCTCATAAAATCCCAGCTTACTCTGTAAAATGTTTTCTCTGCATTAAAACCCATCAACAACAGCAGTATTTTCTTACATTCTGCTTCCCCGTGGATCATCATTGTAATATTAATGTTGCCAAATGTACACCTCCTGTTCCCAAAAACACACTGACCCATATCTATCCATTGTGGCATCACCTTTGCCATTCTTTTCATTATTATAGTTAAAAACATTGTATAATGTTGTGTCTTTCGGCTTTAGGGGTCGCCACAGCGGAACTTCGGTCCGCTAATGATTGGTAGTTGATTTTTACGTGCCGAGTTACCAGCCCTATAATCATGGTTTAAAATTGAAATGGGCCTATATTAAGCTGGGTCTGATGCATCTTTACTGTCTTTAGGTATTACAGTCACCCACCTTTCTTCCAGGATGTTGGTGCTTCCCCTCCTTTTAAAATACTGTTAAAAAAACGTCATATCATTATCACTTTCTTCCCTCCTAGTTTCCAACCTTCCCCAGGAATACCATCTATTCCTGGAGGCTTTCCGGCAGACTAATTATATGTCACAGTCATCTCCTGTCTTAACTGTTAATTGTTGAACCTCATCTACTGCTAACCTTGGCATACTAAAGACTTCCATAAATATTTCCATTTTTGCTTTTTCTTGATTTCCATATTCCTCTGCTTTATAAAAATTTTCATAAAATTTCAGAAATACCTTTTAATATCTCCTCAAAATCTCTAGTTATTTTTGTTATTTTAGGCTCCCTAAGTTTGGCAACAACCCTTTCTACTTCTGTTGTCTAAGCAATTGTGCTAAAAGTTTTTGTCTTCTTGAGTTATTATCAAAAACAGTTGCTTAACAACAATATTTCTAAACTTGTACATTATCCATATATTCCTTTATTTTCCCTGTAGCACTCTGCATTTGTACCTCTTCTTGTTCTGTGAGATTCCCCTTATTCTGCAGTGCTTTAACCTTTGTCAGCCCCTATAAATAATTACTGTTACTTCTTAACAGTATCTTTTTTATTTTATTTCTACCCTATTTTTAAACTCCAATTTCATTTTATCCCATTCACTAGCTATAACATCTGAAGTACTTTCTATTTTCCTCTGATAATTCACAAATAATTTCCACTACACATTCCTTAAATTCCTATTTTTTAACAAGTAGGTGGGGAAGCACCAATGTCTCATTTTTACTTCATTACTATGCATTTTTATCTTAGTTGTTATTGGCGCATGATCTGAAATAGTTATTGGATGTGTGTGTCGAAGCTTTCAATTAAATGCCCATGTTACACCTTGTGCAATAACATGTAGATTGTCTCTGGGCGTCTTCTACTGAATTCACATCTTCTGTAGACTTATTTTCATAAATTTATTCAAGTATCTACTCTATTTTTGTTATAGTTTCCCTTCTAGTTCCCCCAGATATATCCTCACTGCTGCAAATTAAGTTCCAGTTCCCTATCTATAAATAATATTCTCTGATGAAAGCTGATTATTTCTTCCAAAATTTTCTTAAGCTCCATAATAGCAGTTTCAGGTGGGATAAAAATTCATGCCAACATAATCCTCCTCCCTTGCCAGCAACCTTATTACCACAAATTTACCATTACTGTATTTTTTTCATTCTTTTTCAGTATTGGAGCTCCTCTAGCAATTAGTATAAGTATTTCCTTTTTCCCTAGTTCCTGATATTCTGCTGAATATCCATCCTGAAATCCTTTCTATATTAAGTTCACATGCTCACTTCTTTCCAAATGTGCCTCCTGTAATACTGATATTTGCACTCTGCATTTCTTAATATAATTCAATAGTCTTACCTTTTTGTTTATACCAGTAAGGCCATTCACATTCCAAAATAATATGTTTAGTGTAGCCATTATAAGAAGTTAGTCACTTTTTTGTTATATGCACCAACTAATGTTTGGCAGGCTGATCCTTTATACAGTTGTTTCTTGTCACCTCTATCTGAACCTATGCCACATTTTACAACTCCTTCTGTTTCAATGAAAACCTCACACACACACACACACACACACACACACACACACACACACACACACACACACACACACACACACACACACACACACACACACACATCCCCTGTAACTTATTAACACAAATCTATGTACATCTCCCAATAATTAAGTTTAACTGAGAAATGTGCAGCTTTTTAAGAAAATAGATGGTACTATAGGAACCACTTTATTCAAGAAACCTGTTAAGAAAAATAGCTACTTGCATAAGGGTAGTATGCACCCCCCACATATTTTTAATATTGTGAAAAATCAATTCAGACGCATTGCACAGTTAAATACGGATTCTAATCAGATGAATGAGCAATTAGATAACATGACTAATGATTTCATGGATCAAGGTTATAATGAAAACACTGTTAAAAAGTTGACAGTAGAAATGAAACAAGAATTGGATAGAACCATATTTCCTATTTTTTCCGAAGGTTATATAAGACATCATAATGAGAGTAGTAATAATTCCAGTAAGTGTAAAAACAGAAACAGTGACAAAGGAGCATTTAGATGTATTTTACCATATGATGACAATACCAATAAAGTACAGGGCATTATTAGGAAACATTGGTATGTGATGACTCATATACCTAACTTTAAAAATGTGTCGTTTGAACAACTATCTTTTGGCTATAAATACCAAGCTAATTTAAAATGGCATTTATGTTATAAAGAACAAAAGAAATGTTTGAGTAACACTACGATGCAGAAATATGGTACACAAAAATGATTTAATTGTAATTTTTGTAGATATATTTTCACTGGAATCTCATTTAAGCATCCTATTACATCAAAAAAATTTTATTTTAGGAGTCATGCTACATGCAATACTATGAATATAATTTATATAGCCATGTGCACACAATGTAATGCGTTTTATATAGGTAAAAGCAACAGAAGACTAAAGGACAGAATATGTGAACATTTATCATAAATTAAAAGGCAATTGGAAACTAATGCATTGTATCGAAATGTTCAGCATACAGATACATCACATATTTTTAACTTCTGTATACTGCAGAATATCTATAAAGCAGTTGGAGGAGGTGATTTGTTTAATTATACTGAGCTTCAGGAGAATAAATGGATCCTACGGTTTAGAGCACATCAACATCCTGGTTTGAATGAAAGTTTTAGCTGAAAACCTGCTTTGAAAGAAATCAGGAACAAATTTTAATAATGTTTCTTTAAAATGTTTCATCTTCATGTCACATGATTTTAATGAATGTGTATTTAAATAAGGTAATGGTGGTATGAATTCACTTGCCTGATGAAGCCTTATGGTGAAAGTCTAAGTACTAGCGTTGTTTGAATAATAAAGTTTTATTGGATTTTATCTGCATCGTGGAGTTGGTGTTACCATTTTTACTTTTGCTTTGGATTTTTTTGGATACACCATCTTTGTCTGTGAGGTAACCCTTTTTCTTATTAAATCCCTTTTTATTCCCAATGTAACGGAAGTGTAGCTGGTTCATTTAGCACCCTGGACCAGTGACTGGCTTATTACAGTTAGAGCTATGCACTCCCCAGCAAAAAAAAAAAAAAATAGATGTTCCTTCTATTGTCACACCAACCAGGTGGATAGATGCATGATACCCCCCCAGCCCCAGCCATTCAGGGCCTGTTTTTTCTGTGCCCTACTCCAAACCACATTTAACATATTTTAGTAAAAAAAAAAAATTCTTCTTTTAAACTGTAGCAAACTGTTTGCTACAAATGTACCAAACAGTTGCTACAGTTCATCCCCTACCTGCATGGAGCACTACAGCTCTCATGTTTTAGTAAAAAAAAAAAAACAAAAAACATTTATTTTTAAACTGTAGTAAACTGCTTGCTACAAATGTAGCAATCAGTTGCTACAGTTTATACCCTGCCTGTATAAAGTGCTAGAGCACTCATGTTTTAGTTAAAAAAATTAGTTTTAAACTGTAGCAAACTATTGCTGCAGTTTAGACTACACACAAAGTGTTACAGTGCTCAGGTTTGACTGAAATGCAATACCGGCTTTTAAAAGCTGGTATTATGTTAAAGAGTGATTGGGATTGGCTGATCATGCTCCCCCAACATTTTGCGCTCAGCACTGTTGCCCCTCTTGCCCAGCCCTAGCTATGCTACTGCATTAAAAAGGTCCTTCATTTTACCAGTGAATGAAATTTGCTCTACTGGCATATCTGAATAAATAATTTTATTTATTTATTGATTGACTGATAGACTGGCATTTGTTTACTGGGTTCATCTGACTGGGTAAGTAAAAATTATCCCTTTTCAGTGGAGGCTCAGGGAGAACAGACATTTAATGCAATGCAATACAAAGATGAAGTAACAGTGAGTCTTATGACATATATACAGAGCATGCAAACACCAATAGCGACAAAGAATTTATATACATTGTCAAACTGAAAATGCAGATCTATGTCGATGCAGGAAACAGTGTTGTAGCAATAGTGATTCATTATTCAAAACCTCTGACAAAGTAGATATACAAAGTTGTGATGTAACAGTAAAAATATTAATCCCTTGTCAGAATATAAGAAACAACTATTATGCCTCAATAATGACCATTTTCTTGGTACCAGGTGACAAGTAACTGCAAGTAGTGAGAGAGAGAGATAAGACTCATATTAGTGCATGTACTTAACAGTTATGGAGTCACAGACAGGTGAGGGACGCAAATGGTGAGGAAGGAAGATTAGGTGTGCCTAGACTGTAAGATAGCCAGGCATGTGGTATATGCCTGTAATCCTAGCATCCTGAGAGGCAGAGGTTGTTGGATCAAATAAAACTGTGTGTGAGAGACCATACTTCCTGTAAAAGGGGAAAAGAAGTAACCCCCAAAGGAAACAATTATGGTTGAGGGATTAAGGATGGACAGGAAGAAAGAAACTGTATATAAGAAGAGAGTTTCAGAGGTGGTAGTACAAATTAATCAGGGCAGAAATGGTGATATAGTCACTTATTTTTAAGGTGTTCTCTGAGTTGGTCCTTGAAAGGCTTACTTTAGTTAAGTTGTTTGACATCATATGGTAAGAAGTTCCATAGTCTAGGTACATGAGATGAGTAAAGATATTTGTTGGCATGATTACTAACTTTGGTTGTTAAAAGAAGTAAATTGTCAGTATTACAGCGATCTCTATTGTGTATAGCTGGAGAATGTTAGCTAGGCTAGGCCAATGAGTCAGACTATAGATGACGTAGGATATGACAAATGGGGATAGCTCTACGTAGTGTGGAAGCTCTGGCCAGGAAAGGATTTTGAGTGCCAGGCAGTGATGAGCTTCATAAGGTTTGTTAGTGGAAAAGCTTGCTATCTTATTGAAGCTTTGCTCTAGCAGGTTGGTCTGGGCTACATTTAGGTTAATCAGAAAATTGAAGGCATGCAGCAGGATTGGGAGAAAAAAAATGTTGATGCAACATGTTTTTTGTTACAACTAGTAAAATAGGGATAAGCTCTATAGGGCTCCCAGTTTGTGGTATTATTTTTGACAACCCTATTTAAACGAATGCTGAATTTTTGGTTTTCATCAGTGGTGGCCCCCATCAGCTTGGTCTCAATTCTAGTGTCACTTGAGGAGGTGATTGGGAATGCAGTTTTGCCAGGGGTATAGTGCTTGAGGTGAGGAGGTTATCTTGTTTTTGGGGAGGGGTAGAAAGAGTTATGAGTTGGCTGACCGTGTTTTAATGGACAAGTGTCACTCTTGTGTATCTTTGTCTAACATGTGGAACTTAGTATCACTATAGATTAGTGTGGAGTCATCAGCATATTGAACCGGGGTTGCATTTATGTTTTAGTTGTATGGAGATTATTTATAAATATGTTAAAGACTAGGGGATGAAGTACTGAACTCTGGGTACTCCTGCTGTAAAAGGAAGAGGTCTGTTAAAAAGGTAGCTTTGGAACCAAGAAAGTGGAGAGGACTAAATCCTAGACTAAAGTCTGTACAGGAGGATAGGATGGGAGACAATATTCAATGTTTGGAAACATCTAAGAAAACAGCAGGAACAAAATTTCTGTCATTTCTGTTTTGGTTTATGGAGTTGATGAAGATTATAAGAGTTGTTGTAGTATTATGCTGAGGGCAGAATGCATGTTGACAAGCTGACAAGTTATTATTAATGATGTATTTGAGGAACTGAGCTTGAATACACTTCGCAATCATTTTGGATAAAGGAGACAGGGTGGTGATGGGCCTAAAATTACAAAGTTCAGTGGAGTTTCCTCCTTTGTCAAATGGAAGGATATACAATTTTTCCACAGTGTGGGTACATCATTTTCTTTTATTGAATGGTTTATGAGAATGGATATAGGGTAAGCCAGGGCATCAGCTGCAAGTTTTATATATTCAGCTGGTAAGTTGTCTGGAGCAAGGGTGGTAGATTTTGAAATGGAAATCTCTGATAGAAGAGGTGGGGGTAGTATAGTAGTGTGTTTCAGCAGAAGTAGTATCCACAGAGAATGTGTGCTTAAGAAGAGGGGCTGCATTCTGAATGAAATGAGAGTTAAGATGAGAGGCTATAGTTGAGGCATCTGGTGAAGTATTAGGGCTAGGTTTAGAGGCTTGGCCAGGGTGTAGAAGGCTGTTAGCTGTAGACCAAGCGTGCTTTGGGTTATGTTTATCTGTGTTTTGGACATCTGTGAAGTAGTTTTTTTTTTTTTTTTTTTTTATCAAGTTTAATTTTGAATTTAGTGGTGTTCCTGAGGTGTCTATAATTTTGCAAATTGGGGGCTATTTTGTTTTTTTTTAGCCACATTCTCCATACTTTCTCTCACCGGTTCATACGTTGCATTGTGGTATTTTGGATAACTATGGGGATGGGTTAGTTTTCATTCTTTTTGGACAGAGTGGAGCATTTACTCTGAACAGATTAAGGAAAGTAGAGTTGAAAAATTATACTGCTTTTTTCAGAGGAGGGAGTGTAAAGTTCCCAATTTAGGCATTTCAGGGTAGCAATGAAAGTACAGAAGAATAAAAAGTCACTGGAACCACGAACCACTATTTTTTGAGAGTGGTTCATGTTAAAGAGTTTTGAGAGTGGTTCGTGGTTCCAGTGACTTTTACTCTTGTGAAGTTCACTGGATTTGCTTACATTACTAGCTGTTACTTTTACCATAGCAATGAAAGTATCTTTGCTAAAACATGGGAGATTACACATTTGTTTATAGATGTGATATTTATGTATGTCAGCTGTCAGAACAATATGTATTAATGTGTGTGCTTAATGCTAATTAGAAACTAAATAAGTTAACACGTTTTTCATTCTATTTTATATGCACTATTTGATATACAGCTGAGTTTCATATGAGACTAAAAGATGCTTTTTGAAACTGCAGTGTGCTTTCTGAAACTTGCAAGATGCCCTCTGACCTAGTAATTGCTAGCACAGCAATATTCATGTTTATGCCTTTTGGAAATGTACTTGAGAAGCAGGTGATTATCTGCTAGGTCAGGAAGCAAAGAATGAACAATGCTAAATTCTGTAATGTAATGATTTTGAACAATTAGCTCTGTTCGAAGTATGAGAACATGCACAGCTGCAGAAGGAAGAGATAACACAGACAAAGGACTGTTGGAGAAATGAACTGCAATCTATACTTGCTTTGTGCTCAAATTAACCATAGTACCTTGAATGGTAACATTGCATATATCTAACCGGTGGCAGCCAAGGCCACGTTGTTTTTCTTAGGAAGTTTCTCACAAAAATTGATAGTACAAGCAGAAAATCATATAAACAAGCACTACGAAATAATGATGTTAAAACTTGTGATTTACTATGTCATCTTGGTAAGCAATGTCTTATTAGAAAATGTATAAAAATGCCTGCATTTCCTGATTCTAGTTAGACAAACTCTGTATTAGCACGTTTTTGTCTCCTTCCTGCAAGATTAAAGTGCCTTAACCTGAACCTACCGTGTATTGATCATTTTTAAAGTATATTTTTCCTTTGACAGTTTGGTCCTTCGGACCAGAAATATATCTCTCACACTGGCTCAGGTCAGAATTGGGCCCGGTGGCATGCACCCTTACAGAAAAGTGGCCACATTGGCTCTTCTGCTTTGAAAGACCTCCGACTGAATTGTCGTTCGAAAGAGGCCAGCCACTGTTTCTGATCTGGGATTGGAGGACGAGTCAACGTTCCGGTGGGATCAACACACGGAGGGTCAGGTAAGGAGGAATTTACCTTTTTTCTGTTTTAGATCAGGGACTTGTTACAGTATTGTTGTTTTTGTCTGTGAGATTTGCATGTGCAGATCAGGGACAAAAAAGATTGCTGTCTTGTCATAGATCAGGGAAACAGAATACGTAGGCAGTTATTCTAGATAAACTGTGAAAAGGTGTAAATCGTGATACCACGTGATAAAAAGAGTTACGTAACAATTTCTAACTTAGCTAAGGCAACATGGGAAATCAGTGCACAAAAAGTTCCCGAGACCCGTCCCTAACCGAAGACACAAAATATATGCAATTACAGCATGCCGATAATGTTAGATATTATACAAAATGGGTTAATAAATACAAATTTGACGGTAATCTAGATAAACCTTCACTTATTAAACTTGTTAGGCAACTTAAAACAGACGCAAAAGGTCAGCTAAAAAAGCAGCAACAATTAGGAGTCCCTCAGGCACACAGGTGGCTTGAGGAAGCAAACCGCAGGGAACAAAAGATTAAAAACTCAAAAGCAATGTTTTTAGATAAAGAAGACAATAACTTGGTAATAGCAACAGCCCCTCCGCCCCCTCCACTTCCCTTACCAGAATATGAAGCAAGTGGACAAGCTGATTCACCTCCGCTATACCCAGCTGTTCCTGCAAAACCAAAACCGTTTGTCAGAGATCCTATCAAGACCAGGTCTCGAGCACGCAACTTAAGAGGGGATATTCAATTATATGAAATGAATAAAAATTCACAAGCTATGAGTGAAGAAGAGATATGTCCACTCAAAGAAGTACCAAATCCACAGACAGGACAGGACCCAACTCTTCTAGTATATAGACCGTGGACACTGGAAGATATCCGGAAAGCCACAGAGGGAATTCCCCATCCAAAAGTTAATTTTAGAAAATTCTTAGAAGACTTACAGGGCATGAGGTTAAGTTACCATTTGAATGGAGAGGAAGTAGAGAAAGTAGTTAGACAAATTGTAGGTCCAGATTGGCACATGATCAGTGGCAACTGGAATCCCCGTGACGCAGAGCTTAGACCACTCCCACATAGTAACACAGAACTGGACAACAGAGTGAAAGGTCTGACGGACCGAATCTCTGAGAAATGGAAGCCTAGGGCTGATTGGACTTGCATTAATCAATGCATACAACAAGAAGGTGAAACTGTTGATAGGTATTATGCCAGATTATTAGAATGTTTTAATAACCATTGTGGAATGCAGGTACCTGAAGACCAAACACATGATTCCCCATATGAGCAACAGTTAAAGAATGCATTTTTAAAAGGCAGTATTGCACCCATTAGCAGCTTTATTACAAAGCACATGGTAGATCATCGTACAAGTAGATTACAGTCATTACTTGAATATGCAAGACATGCCAAAAGGCATTTTAATAGCAAAAAGAAAATTCAAGTATTTGTAGTAGAAGACGGATCAGAAGTCTTTGTAGTACAAACTGGGAAGAAGGGTAAGAAAAATACCCAGGGAAACAAACAATCTGATAAATGATCAGAGGATTTTGAAGAGAGAAAGAAAAGGGGTGAATGTTTTAAATGCGGGGAAAAAGGGACATTTAGCAAGGGATTGCAGGCAAAATAAAAAGGTAACCACAGAAGACAAGGAGGGTGAGGACTGACTATATGGTAGTCAAGAATCACTGGATAAGAATAAACAAGAAAAGACAAGCGCAAATCTGATAGAAGGGGTAGAGGATGTGATAGAAGAGGTAGAGGATGTGCATGAAATCACAGATAATGAAGAAAATGAAATTTTGGACTTAGCATTATTGAGCCTAGAGCTCTACTTAGCAGACACAAAACCGGAAGTTACACTTCTGGTAGAGGGGAGGGAAGTTAAATTCCTGTGTGACTCAGGGGCTTCACGGATCCTGATACATCCTTCCAAACTACCAGAGGATTCAGAATCACTTGACTACATATTAGTGAAAGCAGCTAATGGACAGCTGTATCGGAAGCCACTCTCCCACAACATAGCAATAACTGACCCAGTTTCAGGGATGACCCAGAAAAGCAAAATTGTTGTTTCTGCAAAATGCCCAGTGAATCTCTTGGGCAGAGACCTAATGCAGATATTTGGCATAGCCGTAGTTCCAACTATGCAGGGTATGGAAGCATAGCGACAAATGGATACTTTTAGTGCGATCGAGGGTGAAACATTTTATTGGTACAGCCAGGACTTAGTTACGACTGGTCCAGGGGCAGTAACCGAAGAACTGATGAACGTAGCCATCAGTAAATCCCCCTCCCTTGACACTGATAAACAGCATTTGTTGCATTGCACTCTATATTACTGTAACAGACCAGGACCTGATAAAGAATATGAGCAAGAACGGTTTAGAAACCATGCTAACAGATTAGTATTACGAAATTTGTACTGGGACACAGAAGGAAACAGTGTAGTAAGCTGTTCATTGCCCCATGAATTCCTAGCACTTTACAAATCTAATCGATTACCACAAGTGAGTTTAACTAAAGATAGAAATTTGAAGTGGGAAGACCTAGGAGAAAAAGTCACAAGGTGGGAAAAGCAGACAGAGTTAGAATTTTCCGAACAGGGAGTACAAAAGCAGAAATTAAATTGGATAACGCAGACACACCCAGCTGTACACTCACAGGCAAGTGAGGATAGCTGAGTAGCACTCTTACTAGAGGAAGAGGAAAAAGCCTTATGAGACATACCAGAGACTCTCTGGTCAACAGGGAAATCAGATGTAGGACTTATTCGTACAGCAGGACCAGTTACTATCATGCCAAAATCAGCATTTAGACCTCAAAAAAGACAGTATCCCTTGAGAAAAGATGCAGAAATAGGAATCAAACCTATAACAGCAGCCTTACTTAAGGAAGGAGTCTTGATAGAATCTCCTGATTCACCATGTAATACACCCTTATTTCCTGTTAGGAAAGCAAACGGAGAATGGCGTATGGTCCAAGATTTACAAGCTGTAAATTACGCAGTTATACCCAGGGCACCTACGGTGCCAGATCCACACACTTTGTTAAATGATTTGAAACCTCAACAAAAGTATTTTTCTGTGGTAGATATTAGCAATGCATTTTTCTCAATACCGATACACCCTGACAGCCAACATTGGTTTGCATTTACATTTCAGGGGAAATGGTATACATATACGTGACTACCACAGGGATATTGTGAAAGTCCAACAATATTCGCACAAGAAATGGCAAGTAACCTGGCGGGATTTATCCCACCAAAAGGCAGTCAGATTTTACTTTATGTAGACGACATTCTGCTTGCAGCCCCCACCCAGCAAGAATGTAGAGAGGATAACATAGCACTACTACAATTTTTGGCCACTCAAGGACACAAGGTAAACAAAAACAAACTGCAACTTTGGAAAAAACAGGTTAAATACCTGGGATATGTAATATCCAAAGAAGGCAGAATATTAGATGAAGACAGAAAAACAGCAATATTACAAGCACCGAAACCAACTACCAAGAAGGAAATGATATCCTTCCTGGGTACTACTAACTTTTGTCGGAGTTGAATTCCAAACTATGCCTTGGAATCTGCTCCGCTGACTAACTTGATATTCAAAAAGCCGATGGCAGAACAAGATTTATTACAGTGGACACCAGAAACAGAATCAGCTTTCTGCAAATTAAAACAACTGATAGCTTCTTCATTAG
Organism: Protopterus annectens; assembly: GCF_019279795.1. Classification (NCBI taxonomy): domain Eukaryota; kingdom Metazoa; phylum Chordata; order Ceratodontiformes; family Protopteridae; genus Protopterus; species Protopterus annectens. Next base: position 1,631,012,988 of record NC_056729.1, read on the forward strand.
TTTTAGGATTACCAAACTATCATAAACGATTTTTCCAAACTGTAGATTGTAAGCAAGGTTATATGACATCAGTGTTAACACAACAGCATGGGGACAAACAACGCCCCATAGCTTACTATTCATCACAGCTAGACCCAGTGGCGCGATCCTTGCCCCACTGTGTACAAGCAGTAGTCGCAGCTGCAATGGCAGTGCAGGCTTCAGCCTCAGTAGTATTGCTCCACCCTCTCACACTGAGAGTGCCTCATGCAGTTGCGATTATTTTACTGCAAGAAAAAGTAGCATATCTTTCTCCTGCTAGACATCTTTCCTGTATAACTATACTGTTGAGCCAACCTCATATAACAATTGAACGATGCACAACTTTGAATCCATCAACTTTGCTCCCAACCCCTGCAGATGGCAAACCACACTGCTGCCTGCAGAAGATTGAGCAAAAGACACTACCTAGAAAAGATCTTACAGATGTTCCCTTGGATGATGCCGAGGTGACATACTATGTGGACGGCTCGTGCAGGAGGGGTCCTACAGGACAGAATCTAGTGGGGTATGCAGTAGTTTCTGATACTGAGATTTTAGAAGCAAAGTCTTTACCACACAACTTATCTGCACAAGCAGCAGAATTGATTGCTTTGACAAGGGCATGTACCTTGGCAAAAGGTAAGAGAGTGAACATTTTTACTGACAGTCAGTATGCTTTTTCTACTGTACATGTTTTTAAGCAGCAGTGGAAAAATAGAGAAATGATAACATCTACTGGTAAACCAATTAACCATGCGCAATTTATTTTAGACTTGTTAGACTCTATTCAGTTACCTCAGAAAGTAGCTATTTGCAAATGCGTAGCTCATACCAAGCAACAGGATAGAATTTCAAAAGGTAATGCGAGGGCTGATACAGCTGCAAAGCAAGCAGCTTCAGCTTCAGAAGTATTTCTTTTGAGTGAGGAATTACAACCATCTGAGATTTTAGACTTAGAAATGTTAAAAACAATGCAGACACTTACTACAAATGTAGAAAAACAAAAGTGGATAAAACGAGGAGCAATCCTTGAGAAAGGACTGTACATCTCCAAAGAGAGGAAACCGATTTTGCCATCTAACTTGTTTAGATATGCAGCTTTGTTGAGCCATGGGCAGTGCCATGTCTCAATGGGGGGATGGTACAGTTAGTGACTCGAGTGTTTACAACGTATGGATTTACAAACTACACAAAATATTTTTGTGCAGCATGCCATGTTTGTAACAAGCATCATGCACAAGGGGCATTGAAACCTAAGCAAGGGAGTTTCCCTACACCACTGTATCCGTTCCATACTATTTGTATGGATTTTATAGAGCTGAACAAATGCAAAAATAAGAAGTACTGCCTTGTCATTATAGATATGTTTTCCAAATGGGTGGAAGCTTTTCCAACTAAAAATCCAGATGCAGCTACTGTTGCAAAAGTCCTCGTTAAAGAAATTATTCCTAGATTTGGCATACCGGAAAAGATTTATAGTGACAATGGCACACACTTTGTAAATCAAACTATACAACAACTCAGCCGTTATTTCGGGATTTCTCTGAAAAATCATTGCGCATACCACCCCCAATCTGCAGGATTAGTAGAGAGGCATAATGGGGTTTTGAAAAATAAGCTTAGGAAATTGACTAGTGAGACACAAAAGAACTGGGTGCACTGTTTACCTCTGGCACTGTTGAGCATGAGAAATGTTCCAAATGCAAAAGGGTTAACTCCTTTTGAAATTCTGTTTGGGAGGGCATATTATACACCTCAATGGAAACCTCTCATGCCTGCAGAGCAGGAGGCTGACAGTTCACTTGCAGGGTATATGAGGCAATTTTTGAATAACAAACTTTTGCAGTTAAATTCTGTTTCAGATAAAGAGCAAACCAGACCATCGGAAGCAGCAGTAGCCCCAGGCGCATGGGTCTGGGTGAAGGTTGTGAAGAAAAAGAACTGGAGTTCTCTGAAGTGAGAAAGGCCGTACCAGGTACTACTGTCGACACCCACTGCAGTCAAGATCGCAGAGCGAGCGTCCTGGATTCATTTGACACACTGTAAACTGGTTAAGAACTTTGAACTGGACAAAAACCTTGTTACTGTTGTACAATGAGAACAAAATGACCAGGTATAGAGTAAACAGAGATGCAGAACAACCTCAGAAAACTTGCATGATTATTCTGATAGCTATACTGATAACATTGATCTTTTTGTTGTGGCCTTTCCTTTTCCCAGCCACAAAAGTTGAATTGATCAAATGTGATGCATTACTCATAGACTGGCATCCAAACTTTAACACTTACCAAGCAATTAAATATGTGTATGCTGAGACTTTCATTGTTTCGAACTGCTGGATTTGCACAGCTATACCGACAGCATACGGGGGATTATTAATGACTGCTGTCCCCCTAGGGGTCAATGAGACCTGGGAAAACTTGATTTTTGCTACTTCACCTGTGAAATCACAAGACAAAATAGCATTGTACCTACCTGTTACACAAAAAGGGATTGTATGTTTTTACAAGAATGACACTATTCAGGTGGGTTGGAGCAATTGCAATGTAACTGTTTCTTATAAATGTTATATTAAACCCAGTAAGACTAAAACTATTTGTGATACAAACTATGATGCATATTTTGCTAAGATGCATGAGAGTGTTGATGAGATACAACATAATCCTGTTCTTTTAAAACAGCTTTCTATTATAGATAAGAAAATGTTTCATGCAGGGCAAGCTTATATTAATATTACAGTAGAGAATTGTTATTTTGTTTGTGGGGAAAAAAGCATATAAATGGCTACCTGAGAATTGGTCCAGCAGTTGTTTTTTGGGTTACCTGGTTCTGGCCATACAACACACTGCAGCTTTGCCTCAGGGAAAAATTTGAAACGTCAGAGAGGTCAGCAGCAAACCTAGAAGTCCAATTAAGAGACCAGAGAATCCAGTAGGACGAATCTAAGCAGGATGGAGAAACCATAACTCCGTAAAAAAACAAAGATAAACTGACACACATGGACTTGAGTGACACCATTATATCATGGGCAGGCAGAGCCCCTGCATATGGCACAGTGAAATCGATTTGGGAGCTGAGAAAACTGTCTAAACTTCTCGAAGTTATGAGCAATGCAACTTTTTCTGCTCTCGAATTAGTGACTGATGAACTGAATGCTATGAGAACTGTGGTGCTTCAGAACTGCATGGCTCTCGACTTCACCCTAGTGGCGAGAGGTGGTACGTGCGCTTTAATCAAAGAAGAATGCGGTTCGTACATTCCTGACAACCAGCACAAAATAAATGACCATCTTGAGGTGATCTAGCAAGTGTTGACCATGACCAAACCAGGCCCAAACCCTCTGACGGACTTTTTCCAGAATTTGTTCGGGGGGTGGGGTTCCATCCTAATGAACATCCTGATTGCCATTTGTGTGGGATTACTCCTATTAGGAGCATGCATTTGTTGTGGTATTCCCTGCGTGAAAAAAGTTAATCAAAGAATTTATAGATATATCAGTTTCTGAGACTTTGTATCAAAGTACTGAAATTGAAGAATTGTTAAAATGTGAAACACTTTCATAAGTTTAAACTGAATGACTCTCTTAACTGCAAATCCTGAATGGAAGAGGTTAGGAGAAGAAGCAAACTGTTTATTCTTTTGAAAATAGAATTACAAAGTATTAACGGGGGGAAATGTCAGAAAAATATGTATTAATGTGTGTGCTTAATGCTAATTAGAAACTAAATAAGTTAACACGTTTTTCATTCTATTTTATATGCACTATTTGATATACAGCTGAGTTTCATATGAGACTAAAATATGCTTTTTGAAACTGCAGTGTGCTTTCTAAAACTTGCAAGATGCCCTCTGACCTAGTAATTGCTAGCACAGCAATATTCATGTTTATGCCTTTTGGAAATGTACTTGAGAAGCAGGTGATTATCTGCTAGGTCAGGAAGCAAAGAATGAACAATGCTATATTCTGTAATGTAATGATTTTGAACAATTAGCTCTGTTTGAAGTATGAGAACACGCACAGCTGCAGGAGGAAGAGATAACACAGACAAAGGACTGTTGGAGAAATGAACAGCAATCTATACTTGCTTTGTGCTCAAATTAGCCATAGTACCTTGAATGGTAACATTGCATATATCTAACCGGTGGTAGCCAAGGCCACATTGTTTTTCTTAGGAAGTTTCTCACAAAAATTGATAGTACAAGCAAAAAAATCATATAAACAAGCACTACGAAATAATGATGTTAAAACTTGTGATTTATTACGTCAGCTTGGTAGGCAATGTCTTATTTGAAAATGTATAAAAATGCCTGCATTTCCTGATTCTAGTTAGACAAACTCTGTATTAGCACATTTTTGTCTCCTTGCTGCAAGATTAAAGTGCCTTAACCTGAACCTACCATGCATTGATCATTTTTAAAGTATATTTTTCCTTTGACATCAGCCCTGCCTCAGATAATATAAATATGAGAATGGTCACTAAGTGAGTCAGGGAGGCAGACACTAGCTATAATTTTATCCAGAGCATTAGTGAGCTTAAAGTCTATGGTTGAATGGCTGTATGAAACCTTACTGAGTCTCGTAGGAAAGGCAATGAATTGGGTGAGGCCAGACAGATGTCTTTATGTCAATATGTTGCCAATCTACAGTGAAGTCAGCAAGGATTAGGGTTTATTGGTAGTTTGTACTATTATAGTAGTCTGATTCTATGTTGGGAAATGGAACATGGACACGATGGGAAGGAAGTTGCAGAGATGTAGAGGTACAAAGGTAACAAAGAGATATTAGAATGAGAAGGTGTGAGAAGTGCAAACTGTAAGTGGAGATATTGGGAAAGGCAAGGGGTTGGGTAACAGAGTAGTTATTACAGATAAAGAGTGTGAGGGGCTCAGTGAGATAGACTTCCGACTTCAGACTCTGATTCAAAGAAGTCAGGTGAAGACATCTGGGAGGCATAGTACAGACCAGTCTCTTCAATGTCAGACTGGGAGTCACTACCAGAAGGACATGGAGACCTCTTTTTTTATGGGAAGAAATATGACAGACAGACTACAAATACTGGAATGCCTTAAAAAGACCTTTAGTAAAGGAATACCATTCCTTTTTTGACTGTCTAAAAGATGGAGTGGAAGCCTTTCAGGTATGACTGTGCAGTTTTCCTGTCTTGGTGATAGGCACATGTCTGGTCCTAGAGGATGTGCTAGAGTCCCGTCCATTAGTGGTGTTCCTACAGGAAGCACCAGAGGGTTCAGAAGAAAGAGGTAGAAAGGTCTGAAGACTCTGAAAGAGCTACGACAGAGTACTCCTTCTAGGACCATCAGAGAGGGTGAAGAAGAATCCTCTTCGGGCACTTCTCTAACAGCCTTTATTTTCTTAGTGGTGGGAGTGGGGACATTTGAGATACCAGCACCAGAGCCCATAGCAGATTTTGTTAGAACCTTAAGCTGCTGATTCTAAGGGGAAATGCTGATGATTTCCAAGGGAGTTGAGCCTACTTCTCATCATTTTTGGTGTAAAAGATAAACAGATGCTACACAACCAAGCATTGTATGACTCTGCTAAACAAAATAAGTGCACTGTGTGATAATCTTTGTAAGGAATCAGTCTGCCATATACTTTTCTCCTAGACTCAAAAGTAAATATAAACTTTCTCACAAAAAGAAATTAAAGTCCAGCAAGGGATGCTTATGTGCCCAAAAGGTCGAACATGCCAACCACCAAACCACTGAATATGAAGTGAAGTCCTAGTCTGACTGAAATCTTCAGTGACAGGAAAGTTCTAAATTTTGGAACCCGTACATCTGAATTTATACCAGCTCACTCTTGAGCTTCCTTAGACATATGGCACCCATGGAAGGCATAAAAGCTTTTATATATTGGCCACACATTTGATCCTTGGCAGGATACATCACATATAGGTATATGCTACTGCAGCTGTGATTTAATGAGGAACATCCTCAAAAAAGACACAGCTGTATCAATGTATGGTGAACATATTGCTATAATTCCAAACTGTCTTCACTTCATGCACAATGTACAAAGTATTCATAACAACAAAAGTGATGCGAGTGTGTCTGACACCAGAAGCCATGGAAACTGTCAACTGTATATATTCCTGGTCAGGTAAGACCTATTTTATTGGACAAAACAAATGAAACATTATGCACCCCACTACTTGCCATCAAAGGCACCTGTAAACATACAAAATTCCTACAAGTTTTTAAACAGTATGGTATTATTTTACAGTTAAATGATGCTATTGTACCAAATTCAAGAGCTTAATAAAGTACAGTGATAATATACCTTTTCTCATTGTCCATGTCACTGAACACCTTGATCTATCCAGTGTCGCAGAACCTTTCCATTTTTACCATATTATAGTGCATTCTAGCATTTTATCTCTCTTCTTGTCTATGACATGTAAATGTTATACATATAACACTTCCCCTGCCACTGTAATGGCAGCGTGGAATATCTACTGCAGTATATCTATGGCCTGTGCATGTGACTGGTAATCTATAGCTGAATGCAGGCGGGTGAGGGGGCTAACACAACTGCAGATATGGTACCCTGGCAGCAGGCTGGAGCAAAAAAAATACTAAATCAATGCAGTAGTGGTTAGTGACCATCAAACTGACAATTGACAGACTTGGTGAAACCGAGAAAGGGAGTGGGGTTTGTCTGTCACCATAATAGCTTTCGGACACCTATGTTTAATAGAATGTGTGTGTGTGTTTGTATATGTGTGTGGGGGACATTTCTAATGCTACAGATGAGGGCAGGCTAATTAGATGTGCTGTTCCATTCTACAACCCAGGTAAATGAATGCGAATCACAATCCTAGTAACACTGCCTGAAATTTTATATACTGCATGCCCACACATTGCCAGCAGTAATGATGTTCTCAGCATGCATCTGAAACTACTTTCCATCTTATCCACTAATTCACTATAAACCAAGAAAATGAAAATGCAAGACTTTATGACCACTTTTATTTAAATCTCTTGTGTTTAGCCCTTTTGTCTTTCCAAAGAGACTTCTCCAGCATTCTGAAGATGTTTGTTTGCAAAGATGAATATTTAAATACAAGTGGCCATTACATCTTTTGTTTTCATTCTTTTGGTTTATGGTGGACTGGAGTATATCTTTTGTTCTCTTCACCTGGCATAGATTTTTGTTCTTTTTTTAGTGTGCGTTCCATTACTCCTCCTATGGCAGTTTCCTGAATCGAAGGGAAAAGGATAAAGTAATTGTATATTTACATAGCACTTTCATGATCTGCAGCACTGTAAATTGTGATGCAGTTTGCTGCAAAATGCCTAGGCCTAGATGCTATGTTTATACGATGCAGACTGCATGGTAAACATCAGGATTAGTATCCAATGTGAGGGTAGTCATTGCTTGCTCATTTTATCTCTGCTGTTCTAATTCTAAATCTGCTGTTTGCTTTTTAAAATTAAGCCCTATGAAGAAAATATAATCCAGTACTCATTACTTGTTTTTGCAAAATTGCATACTAATAATGTTATTATTAAACTAAAATCAATTGCCGAACACAGAAACTTGTGACTTTTTTTTACAGTCTGCATCCCAAATCAAAACAAACTCCTATGACTAAAATATGCCTGTTAATATTAACAACAGAAACTTTCATATGTTACCATAGCCCGTTTTAGCAGGCTGGAACACCAAGAAAAAATAATTCATTTCTAATCAAACAAGATCCGCTTATAATGAGTAGGCAGAATGTAGCTATAAACAAGGCCCAAGAAATAAAGTTATCTTTATCTAGCATATACAACCATTCCTGTTATTACCAGGCTTATAAAGATGTGTAATCATTTACCATGCAGATGATCTATGTTTTTAGATCTTAAAATATTCATCTTTCTGTCTGCCATTGTTCCTACTGTCTGCATGTGCTAAGCTGTTCTGCAGTACTGGTTACTGTTCACTGGTATGGATGTAATGACTTTGTCTTTAAACCAGCAAGTTTAATGTTTTTTACTGCAACATCAGCAAAATTCCCCAGGGGCATAAGCCAGAATAAATGCATGTTTCATTTCCAAAGAAATGAGAAATGGACTTTCCCACGGATTATGAACAATGAAGTGGGATGATTCTTGTGAGAACCTTAAATGGAGTCATTTGCAGCATGAATTTCTGGGCAGGAAGTATAAATAAATGCAACTTAGCAGTTTATTTAAAGAAGGTGAATAGCAATCTGAGTTTCAGAAATATTTTATTCATGTTTTTTACTTTATTTGTTAAGTCTTTTGAGGCAACCAGGGATCACTGTCCATACCTCTCAGTTATTCCCTATTTTGCCTGAAGTCTCTGATTTTGCATCATATTTTTGCCCTGTCCCTCATATATGTATATACATATATATATATATATATATATATATATATATATATATATATATATAAAACACACACACCCCTGTTAAAATGCCAGGTTTTTGTGATATAAAAAATGAGACAACAATAAATCATTTCAAAACTTTTTCCACCTTTAATGTGACCTATAACCTATACAATTCAATTGAAAAACAAACAAATATGTTTGGGAAAAAATAAAAAAAACGTGCAACAAGCTGGTTGCATAACTGTGCACACTTAAACTGGTTGCATGTGTGCACACCCTTAAACTAATACTTTGTTGAAGCACTTTTTGATTTAATTACAGCATTCAGTCTTTTTGGGTACACATCTCCATCAATTAAAGAGACTCTGATTAACCCCAAATAAAGTTCAGCTGTCCTAGTAGGATTTTCCTGACATTTACTCAGTTGTGTAGTATAAACTGGTGGGAACGTAGGAGAATAAAAACAGAATTAAAAAACAGAATCGCTAAAGGCTGCATCCTTCAAAGGCACAAACAGATTCACAAAAAACTCATTAAAAACCATCATTATATCTGCAAATCTATATACGAAATAATTTAAAACAGTTAATTCTTCACTTACTTTTTTTTTGACTTTTTCAAAGTCAAATCAAAGTCAATATTATCAAACATAACAACAGAACATGTACTGTTTGTAACAGATATACATTTTACATTTATATATATAACAGTCTGTAAATGATTTAATCTAACAAACCAACTCTGCAATATAAAAATATATATATATATCTATGTGTTATATTTAGTAGTTATAAAATTTAACAAATATACATTTTTAAAAAAGCCAAACATTTACTCAGTTGCCTGCTACAGCAAAAGCCATGGTTCACAGACAGCTTACAAAGCATCAAAGGGATCTCACTGTTGAAAGGTATCAGTCAGGAGAAGGGTACCAAAAAATTTCCAGAGCATTGGATATAGCATGGAACACAGTGAAGACAGTCATCAAAAAGTGGAGAAAATATGGGACAAAAGTGACATTGCAAAGAACTGGAGTCCCTCCAAAACTGATGAAAAGACAAGATGAAAACTGGTCAGGGAGGCTGCCAAGAGACCTACAGCAACATTGAAGGCGCTGCAGGAATTTCTGCCAAGTACTGGTTGTGCGGTGGTGGTGCTGCGGTAGCGTTGTCGCCTCACAGTAAGACGTTGTCCTGTTCGATTCTCAGCTAGACCGTCTTCTGTGTGGAGACATGCGTAAATGGGCATACCTTCGTTGAAGGTTGTACATCAGGTCTGGCAACTCGGCACGTAAAAATCTACTGCCAATCATTAGTGGACCGGAGTTCCGCTGTGGCGATCCCTAACCGGGAAAAGCCGAAAGACACAACAACAACTAGTTGTGTACTACATGTGACAACAATCTCCCGTGTTCTCCATATGTCTGGATTATGGGGTAGGGTTGCAAGACAGAAACCTTTTATTACACAGAAAAACATCCAGGCCTGGCTAAAATTTGCAAAACAATGCATCAAGACTCCCAAAAGCATGTGGAAAAATGTGTTATGGTCTAATGAGACCAAGCTTGAACTTTTTGGCCACAATTCCAAAAGGTACATTTGGTGCAAAAACACTTTGCTTCACCAAAAGAACACCATCTCCACCGTGAAGCATGGTGGTGGCAGTATCATGCTTTGGGCTTCTTTACTTCAGCTGGAACTGTGGCTTTAGTCAAGGTGGAGGGAATTATGAACAGTTCCAAATACCAGTCATTTTTGGCCCAAAACCTTCAGATGTCTGCTAGAAAGCTAAAGATGAAGAAGAATTTCATCTTTCAACATGACAATGACCCAAGCATACATCCAAATCAACAAAAGAATGGCTTTACCAGTAGAAAATTAAAGTAATGGAATGGCCCAGCCAGAGCCAGACATAAATCCAATAGAAAATCTGTGGGGTGACCTGAAGAGGGTTGTGCACAAGAGATGCCCTCGCAGTCTGACAGATTTGGAGTTCTTTTTCAAGGAAGAGTGGGCAAATATTGCCAAGTCAAGATGTGCCATGCTGATAGACTCCTACCCAAGAAGACTGAATGCTGTAATTAAATTAAAAGGTGCTTCAACAAAGTATTAGTTTAAGGGTGTGCACACTTATGCAACCAGCTTATTGTACATTTTTTATTTTTTATATTTTTCCCCTAACAGATTTGTTTGTTTTTCAATTGAATTGTACAGGTTATAGGTCACATTAAAGGTGGGAAAAGTTTTGAAATTATTTATTGTGGTCTTATTTTTTATATCACAAAAACCTGGCATTTTAACAGGGGTGTGTACTGTACACATTTTATATCCACTGTATGTGTGTGTGTGTGTGTGTGTGTGTGTGTGTGTGTGTGTGTGTGTATATATATATATATATATATATACATATATATATATATATATATAGATAGATAGATATATATGTATATGTACACACACACATATTTTTTTATTATTATTATGATAAAATGTTGAGGACTGCAGGCAGTCAATAATGCTAGACATCAAGAGTTCTACACCCATTATTGTACAGAAAATGTATGTTGATGCAAAACTTGTAATTCTAGTAAGTTATTTAGATGAAGTACAGTAATATTTAAAAAATATCTCTTATTTTGGGCCTTTCTCACAACATTATTTTTGGCTTTTCCCAGAATTCTTGAGTAAAGAGTTAAGAGGTATACCACTGTCCTATTCACTGTTGCGCAATATACAAAAATGGCTGAGAGAACCCAAAGGAGGAATACAGTATAAATTTGTTAGCATATCAGATATCAGACTCTTAACCTTCTCAAAAAAATTGCTGCAAAGTGTACTAATTCTAGCGATTTCTGACCATGCAGTTCTATAAATTAAGGATCTTTTCAGGACAGGGGTGACAAAAGTGATTATTAACATTAAAGTTTCAGGAATACAGGCAGAGTACAATTTCCCTATGTGTAGCAACAGACTTAAGACATTCATGTGCTAGATATGCCGTGTGCTTTAACTATGCATGCACATGTTTATGGAGGTTCAGTTCTTGGTTATTCCCGTGTTCTCAATGCACAGCTGTTTCATTAACTGGAGAAATTTAAGAATTGCACCAGACCTTGAGGTTATGCACCATATGCAGCTTGAACAAAAGAAAACTAGCTTTTAGTACTAGGCTATCTGCCCTCACAGAACATTTTAAGCCTAGCCAAACTTCTCATCTCAAAGGTAAGAATCAAACCCTGTACCCTGTGTTTATAAGGTAAACACCTTAGCCATTATGCCAACTCCCAACCCCTTTGGAGAGCTTAGACTGAGAAGACTATTTGTAAGCCTTGACATAATGTAGAGTAAGTCCACCTGCAGTGTCATACTGAGATGTAATATGCCACTATCAGAAAAGTGAAGAACATTCCCATAAGCACATATCAAATGTTACACTTAACACAGTGCTGCCTCAACTAATTTACAAAACCATTAAACACATTTTTTTCTTTGGACTGAGTTACCCTGGACCACAGGCTAAAGGACTGTTTGGTTTGAAGGGAATGTCTGCAACCAGGCCTGATTATGACTAAAGCAACAGTGTCAAAAGACAAGATACAGGCTGAAATGGTGGAGTTCAGCAAATAAGACAGAAGCATGTACAAACTTAACTTGGGCAGGTCCAGGAAGATGAAACTTTGAGCAGCTCCTTGTGCACGGTTCTCATTTCTAAGCCAGAAAATAAGCCAGTGATTGTCATCTGGATTAAAGATGATCTCTTTAATGGTTTATCAGTGGGTCTCAGATGACTGGGTAATCCAAATCCAGACTTACAGATCTGTCATTTTATTTTTATTGCACTATTTATCCTTTGTTGACTGAGTTAGTCCCACTAGGCTAGTAGCCTCTTTTCAGGGGACACCCTATGTGGTATTTATAGTACTAGGGGAAATTTGGCCAGGGCATCAGGGAACTTCTACTACTCTTTTCATTAGGTGCCTAGGGATCTTTTACATCCACCTGAGCTACCAGCAGCTCGGACCTCAGTTTAATGTGTCATCCAAAAGACGACACACTCAGGAGTGGAACCCCCCACTGCATTGCAATGTCAGCAACCAATTTATCTGGTGTGGGAATAGAACTCACAACCTTCTAACCAAAAGCTAGTATGTTGCCATCTATCACCACTGACACTGCAGTGTTCAGAAAAGATAGATGTTTTCATGACTGAAACCTGCCAGATGTTTTTTTCTTTTCCATTCACTACATTTTTAGTTTTAAAAATAATGATGCCTTTCTGTTCATAGCAAGCTATACCCTAATGGAGATTTTAGCATCACTGAGAATGGTAGACAGCAGAGTTTTCCAGTCTCTAACACCCATTGTAGTTTTCTTGAAGTATGCCTTCTGTGTACTTTGCAGCACTTTCTTTGACGCAACAAGATCCCTTACCATGTCTGGAATGGGACAAGAGAATTTGTTTTAATCAAGGACTGCTTGATGCCTGCTATCAGTAGAAAAGTTTGTTGAGTACCATTGCCTTGATGCTGGTGACACTGACCACAGCAACACAGTGATGTGAATGTAGTGCTCTTTCTACTTGATGCAGAGAATTTATAGAAGACATTATTAGTGGCACCTCACCAGGCTCTCTAGATCAATGTAGATGAGATATCCATGTTTCTCAACCATAAGGAATGACAGGGATGACACTTATAACTGTATAATCCACCAGTTCTGCTGGCATAGAGGGATAAAACCCTGATCATGGACCATGCAATCCGAGATTGATTAGTGGCTTAAGTGTCTGACAGGACTGACAAAGAAGGATGGGTGTGCCCATTCTGTGGTAGGAGGGTGGGGCAGAGCCAGCTACCCACTGTCATGATCCCTTGGAGAAGGGGTAGCAATGCAAAGCCATGGCCTCAGGGAGGGTATTAGGCTCAGCAAGCCAGCTGTTGTTGATAGCCTTCAGCACAGATGTGTAGAAGTGTGTACTTGTATAGTGAAGTGACTGTGGGCCTCTCTTGTGACATGGATCACACATCAGCACTACACAAGTGTGAGGTTAGGATCTTCATAAATGCCCTCATTGCCAGAATGCCAGTGAAGATACAAAGCATGCTCATGAGTGTCTGATGGTCCCATCTCAGCTCAACACTGGGTAAAATTTCCATTGTTGGAAAATGAGTGGTTCATGTCTGATTATGGGGGAAGCTTGATGGTCAGCAGGCATGTGTGCAAAAATCATACAGAAATAAAATGTTGTACAGTGATTGCCTGTTGATATTCTGAAGACTGTAATTGTTAACCTAAGAACAATAAGATAGTAAATGCAAATATGGGAATACATGCAAACTGTTGGAATATTAGTATCCGCCTACTCTGAGGTAAAACGATTTTATAGGTTCATAGGTGCTTACTAGGCTAACGACCACAAGGGCCTTTTTAAGCCTAGTCATGCATCCCAAATCTCTGACAAGTTCTGATACCCTTTTTAAGTGTAAGCATGAGCCTGGGAGAGGAACCATTTACAGGTTACCTCTGTCCATTAGAGACATATGTGCCAAACCAGGGATGAATTTCTGGTTTACCATCCAATTGTCCAAGCTGCACTTGAATTGAGTTAGGGAGGAACTCTGCCTCACATGGATGGGGAGCCTGTTCCATAGATGGGGTAGTCTCTGGGATACATACCTATCTCTCCAGCAGGTCCTATTTATATCACAGGCAAGGTTTAAGTCTTCAGAATGGGTAATTCTGGTGCTGTTTGTTTTGTGGATATGCAGTAGGTTAATCAGAGTGGGGTCTTGTAATGCCCTATATGCCAGGCATAGATCTCCCCTCAAAAGCCTGTAGGAGACAGAATACAGGGATGGGGCCTTGAGGTGGTCTGCATAGGACATATTACTTATGCTCTGTATTCTTTTAGTGAGAAACTTCTGTGGACATTCCATTTGTTGGATATGCCTGGTTAGATGCATACCAAAGGGGGCATTGTATTCAATAATAGGTCTGATGAATGCTGAATACAATGGAACAATGACTTCCGTGGACTTAGGTGCCATACCTTTGTTTATAAGTTGCGCAACAAAGAATGATTTTCTCACCACTGTAGACATGTGATGATCAAAGGCTAGATTACTATGTGTGTATGTGTCCCTAAGTCCCTGACTACTGGGTCAACTCTAAGGGGTGTGTTGTCAATATGATAGTTACCAGGGATGGATAACTTCCCAAAGGATACTATTATACATTTCTTGGTATTTAGATTTAGTCCATGGCTCTGACACCAGTTGTTTGTCTGTGTCAGAGCCATGCAGTTAGTATGCACAAACAGCAGGGAGTATGGGAGTGTAATCCCACACTGGGTAGAGCAAGGGAATGAGGCTATAGTGCTGTTTGGGCAAGATTTGACATTTGCCATATTTACATTCTAATCATAGTTTATTTTGTTGGACTTGAGGGATTCGTAAATGCTTCTATTCAGTAGCCATGTACTTTGATGTGTTTACATTAGTCATGGCTAGTGAAGATATGCTGAAAGTTTCCTCAAATGAGACAGTAGTGTACTGGATCTAGCAAGGAATTTCAAGATGTATGTTTGCTGTTACAGAGTGCTGTTTATCAATGCATGGAAAGAATCAGCTATTTCCAGAACCTGTCCTTAAGTTGTGAATCATACAGAATAATATGCAACTTCTTCAGCAAACAGATCACCTTACTCTGTCTAAAGAGGAGTAAGTCTCACACTTTTAGTAAACTGCAAATATAACTGGTGCAGTTAGGAGGTTACTTCTGATGCATGCAAAAATAGCACCATTGTTAGCACAATGACAGATCCTTGGAAAATGTATTTATTTATTTATTTACATACAAACTTACTTATTTTGCCTGGGTTAGTCCCATTTGGACTATGGCCTATTTTTAGGAGAGACCTGAAGTGGTGTTTTTACCGACCAGGAGTAATTTGTACAGGAAGCTAGGTAAATTCACCTGCTCATTCATGACAGGAAGCATTTGTTTCAGGTAGAGGAGTGCTGGTGGTATACAAACGGGTTGCTTGGTTTTCTGAGCGGACTACGTAGTGCTCTGAGTCAGTTTACTTGACTTGGTTCTGTTGCAGTTGGGTCAGTTGGATGTTCTAACTAATGAAGAGGCTCTCTACTACATTCTGTTCGTCTATCTTGGACAAAGTAATGGAAGGAGGTTCAGTACCTAGGAAGGCTACAATTCCATCTCCTTGAAGTGACCCATTGTGCCTACTGTGCTTCCCATAAAAGCTTTACTTTTTGTCTCCTGCCAGCTAGGTTTGGTTCCGACCTTACTAGCTACCACAATACAAGAGGCTATGGACTTACTGGAGCTCTTTCCACATTATTTTATGCGGGCTTACACTTTGAACAAGGTAAAGCCCCGCTCTAGGCTCACTTCACTCCCCTCCCCTACCTCCATTCTCACCCACCCCTCTTTCATTACATTTATACTCTCATAGCCACATCTTCTTACACCTATTCACACCCACTCTCTCATTAACCACTTACTTACACTCTTACATCTTCTTAATTATCTAGGTTTCACACCCTCACCTTACTGCACTCCCCTGCCTTGTCCTCTTTTTCTTATAGTTTATACTCCTCTTCCCACTAACTGTATGTCTTCTACTTTTCTCAAATCTGACAGCATTAAGTTCTTCCTCCCTAACTACCAGTCTTAATTTTACAACCCCACATAATGGCTCCAATGCTGTCTTTTACTCTAACATCAGCTCCAGCCTTTACTTCTCAATTCCTTTTCTCTATTCCAAACCCTTCATTCACCACTCTAACTATTCCCTACACTATAAGCAAAATTTTCTAGAATACCTTCCTCCTTTCTTTCTCTCTAAGCTTTTAGACTCTAGACGCAGGCTATATTCCATATTTTCTTCCCTTTTACGTTTTGGTGACATTCACCCCAACCCAGAGCCCCAAACCCCACTTTTATCTTAATATTGTAACTCTCCTAAACTGGGAAAAAGTCTCTATTTAACTACTATAAACTTACAAAGCATTTTTAACAAAACCTCCAAGCTCCATGCCTGGGTTACCCAAAATAGAACCCACATCCTAGCTGCAACTGAAACTTGGTTAAAACTCTCCATCAAGACTCTGAATTTCTCCCTCCCAATGTCAATGTTATTAGAGCAGAGAGACATCATAAAAAAGGAGATGGTGTTGCCATACTCTATCCCAATGCTCTTAATATGGCCCCATTTACTGATCCTATTCCACATTTTCAAAATGCAGAGATCCTAATCTCATTTCTAGACATCAATAACTCCAAAAAACTCTGCATAATAGTCATTTACATTTGAACAACATCCCAGTTTTAGAAGATATACTATCTTAGGTTTCTTCTACTATAAAAAATGAAACTATTATTTTAGGTGACATGAATATCAACTGGGCTTCTACCTTCCTCCAATCAATCTCCTTCTAGCATAAATTTATTTCATTTTACACAGCTAATCAATACAATCACTAGATTTAGCTACAAAACTGATAAAGGCTCAATACTACACTGGATCTTGTTCTCAGACCCATCCAAATACCCTGTCTTTGGCACCACGGCAAACTCCTTCAGTGACCACCTCCCAGCCTTTGCTACACAAAACTGCCATTCCTCTCAAAACCCTGTCCTCATATCTTCAATAGTATCCTAAGTAACTACAACTGGAACTGTCTTAAAACCCTTCCTCTAGATGATGCCCTCCTTTATTTTGATAACTCCTTTCTAAATGTCCTGCACAACTTAGTGCCTACCAGAACCAGAATAATTAAATCCAACTATGCCCCCTGGCTTTCTAAATCTACCAGAGAAATTATGAAAAACAGGGAGAAGGCCTGGAAATTGCTGGCTCAATTCCAAAACTCCTTGCAACCTTATCCATTACAAACAGCTTTGAAACCGAGCCAAAAAATCTTATCTGCAAAGCCAAGCAACAATACTTCTGGAACTTACAAACAAACAGGAAAAATAATCCCAAACTTTTCTGGTCTTCTATTAATAATCTCTTACACCCTAGTAAAAAATCTAATCCTTGTCCATACCCCAACATGCCACCTGACCTTATCACCTCTAAATTCAATTCTTACTTCATTGATACTATAGCCAATCTGACTACCTCCTTCTTCACAGCCCTACCAACCAACCATATCCCTATACCTACCTCCTCTTTGCCACCATCATAAAATCTCACAAGCCCAAATATCCCTACTCAAAACTGCATCAAGGAACACCCCAACTAGAATTTAATCTTTCCTGTCTCCACAACCTTTATAAAAAAACTCATTCAGAATCTAAACCCTCTTCTAATTCTGCCGACAACATTCCTGCAAAATTCCACAAGATTGCTGCTGATGTAGTAGCCTATTCAATTAGTATCCTTATCAACAGGTCCATCCAGGTATCTACGTCCCCTGTCTTTGGAAAAAAGCTATTATTCTCTCTCTCTTCATAAAGGTGGCCTTTCCTCTGATATCTCAAAGTTTCAACCCATTGCTATTCTACCCCCTATCTCCAAAATACTGTAAAAATGTGTCCAAAAACAACTCATCCATCACCTTCTAAATAACAACATCCTCTCCCCAACCCAACACGGATTCCGTTCAGGGCACAGTACATCTACTGCCCTGATCTCCTTCTTGGATATTATTAACAAAGCCCGTGACTTAGGCCATACAGTATCAGCTCTGTTTCTAGATATATCAAAAGCATTTGATACTTACAGCCCATACCATTCTCCTGTCTGAACTCTCTTCTATAGGATTATCCTCTCAGTCTCTTAACTGGTTTAAAAGCTATCTCTCAGATAGACAACATGCTGTCAAGTGGCAAAACTCTATTTCTCCCTACCTTCACAACCCTACAGGCATTCCACAATGCTCAATGTTAGGACCTCTTCTATTTAATATATTCATAAATAATCTTCACCAAAGTATTTCAAATGCCTCCCTAGTACAGTATGCAGATGATTTGACCATAGTTTTCTCTGCACCTAACCCTGTCACTCTGCAACAAATGACTCAAACAGCATTATCTATAGTAGAATCCTGACTCCACAAAAAACATCTTTCTCTAACTACTAACCCTGTCACTCTGCAACAAATGACTCAAACAGCATTCTCTATAGTAGAATCCTGGCTCCACAAAAAACATCTTTCTCTAAACGCCAAAAAAAAAAACGAAACTTATGCTGTTTACCTCCAAAAGAAATACAGCATTCAGCATAGAAGATTTCAACATACTCTCACTAAACTCTATTAAAATCGAATTAGTAGCTAGTACCAAACTATTAGGAGTTATAATAGATGAAAACCTAAAGTTCAACCTGCACATCCAATCCAATATTAATAAAACCCATAAAAAACTAGGGCTTCTATACAGGCATAACAGGTTTCTCTCCTTACCAACTAAACAAGCTTTAGCCCTCTCCTATCTTCTACCATCGTTAACCTATGGTGCACCCTTGTTAATTAATCTGCAGTCTTCCCTGAAACTCAAACTAGAATCCTGCTACAAGATTGCCAAATTTGCCACAGGCTGCTGCCACTACTCCCATCACTGGATTGCCTTAAGAAAACTACAATGGCTAGAATTCCCCCATTACCTATTACTCATACAGATAACTACCTCACATAAACTTATCCATAAACCACAAGACTGCCCTGCCCTTAGCTCCTTACTTGCCCCTTACTCCCCACTTAGGCCACTATGATCAGAAAACCAACACTTACTCCAAGTTCATAAACCAAACCTACCTGCAGGTAAACTATTATACTCTTGGATCATTGCCAGATTATGGAATAACCTCCCTTCTTTATACACAGTGAACAACATCCCTCTAACTTCAAAACTGCTTTACAGAACCATCTCCTCTCTAATTGCATATGTAAGTGCACAAATACACCTCCTACTACCCATGAAGCCATCATTTGACCTTTTCTCCCTTTCAGCCTCAGCTTTGCTCCTATGCAGTTCTGGCCTCTCTAACTACCTTGCATTGCTTATACACTTTCTAGCCTCTGTAACCATTCTATTTCTCACTATATCTTCACTAGAAATTGCCTAAATTAAATTTTGCAACACTCTTATTGACTAAGATTGTTTAAACTGATTCGTCCTGCTACTATTATTCTTTTTGTAACCACTTCATATATGAATTTCCACTGAAACTTTGTAATTCTACTGAACTTATTTGTATCTTATTTTCAGATCAATTGCTTATGACATAGAATCTCTAGCGCCTGACTACACTGATTATGGTAGAACTTGCTCAGTATAAATTGCTCCTACTGATATTCTGGATTTTTGCTTTTTATGTTATGTTACATTGTAAATATTGTATTTAAATTATTTGTCTTGGAGCTTTTCTCCCCAGGCTTCCACTGAAAATGGTCTCACTCTGGCCCAGTGGACTTTCCCGGTAAACATATGTCAATAAATAAATAAATATATGAATAAATAAACAAATACTGTGAGTTCTGTAACTGCTGCATGGATAACAGTTGACTTCTCAGAACTGTCACACGTTTGCCTTTGCTTCAACTGATCTAGTGACTTCACTGAAGTTCCTTATAATGAATGCTATCCGATTTATGTTTCAAGGAGGTTTTGGACTTCTTCCAGACTGGTCTGCTTTCTGGGCTAAGGTATTGCATGGCTTTTCTGGTCTCCAACCTGCACAGATATTGATGATTATCCAGACTGGTAATAACCAGGTGCTTACTAATTTCTGGCTAAAAGAGGGGATTGTAACAGAGTTAAACTTTCTACAGACCAAGTGGGCTATTGTACCATGGTTGTAGTTTTCCTGGATGATGGTCTCAGTTTCCCTTGATGAAGATGACTGTGTGTGGTGTTAATACTATGCAAGTTATATTAGGAATAAAACTACTGGGGAGCAGTACATTCACTGTCTGTTGGGACCTCATATGAAATATTGTAACCATGCTGAGAAGATATCTAATAATCATGTAATCATGACTTTTGTCCTGGGGGCTGGAACTCATTGCTCATGCATATACCAATTATTTTACATTTAAGTCCTGAATGCTATGTAATACAGTTTTCTGGTCAGCCTTGTAAATGCTGTTTCTGTGGTCAGGAGGGCCATTTGGAAATGCATTTTCATGATAGATTTTACAAGTCTTGGGGGGAATACATTCATAATGCAAAATGGCCAAAACAAAGAATGGCATTACATTGACCACAAAAGGTCAAAACTCACAATGCCGAAATACTCGGCACATGTTCTATGGGAGCCCACCTGCATTGTCCCCCTTCATCTTCTATACCCCCTGATAATTATATATACTGACTCTGAGATCGCACTACAGTGGGAAAAGGGGAAAATACCAGTCCCCACTGTACTGTGATCTCATCGGCATTTTGAGTTTCAGCCTTTTTTTTCTTGATGTAATGCTGTTTGGTATTTTAGCCATTTGACATTATGAATGTAATCCACCTTGTGAGACTCAGGGACATATTAACTACAGATATTCCCTGACTACACTAGGTATGGGATTCAGGGCATATACAGTTTAGATTTGTCTCTGACTACATTAGGTGTGGGGCTCAGAGGCACATACAGTACAGATGTGCCCCTGACTGCACCAGGTGTGGTACTCATGGTCACATACAGTACAGATGTGCCCATGACTGCACTAGGTGTGGAACTCATGGGCATGTACAGTACAGATGTGCCCGTCTGCAGCAGGTGTGGGAAGTAGGGGCAGTTCTAGGTATGGTGTTCAAACAGAGACTTGTTTCTGATTCCCTACCCACTTCCGCTGCTGCTGATAATTCTCTGAGTCTCCAGTTTTAATGGGGGGAACAGGCAGCTGTTTTCTTCCTGCTGATTAGGATTGTTCTCCCTATGGATAAAACTGTACCTGTACCAGTGCATAAAAAGTTCTACCCTTTTCAGCAAGACCTGGCTACTGCTGAATCTGATAAGGGTAGGAATAATGCCCATGAAGCTTTAGATAGGTTCATAGGTTCATAGTTTGATACTAGGCTATCTGCCCTAGGGCATTTATAAGCCTAGCCAGAGTGTGTCTGGCTTTCAGATTAGTTGACTGTGCCTCTATATAGTAGGTCACAGAAGATAGCCCTTTTAAGGTTAGTTTACTGTGCCTCTGTCTAGTAGGGACACAGAAGAGATCCCAGGGGTAAACCTACGATCTCCCATCCACTCGTCAAGATTTCTCTTGAAGAGGGTAATTGAGGGGATCTACCTAACATGGATTAGGATTTTGTTCCAGAGTGAGGGGAGCCTCTAGGATATGAATCTGTCCCTCCAGCATGTCCTATTTATTTCTGTGCTGAGGTTTAAGTCCCTGGAGCATGTAGCTCTAAGGGATTTGGATTTCCTGAGATGGAGCATGTCCATTAATTCTGGGTTGGACATGGCTTTATACGTCAGGCACAGATCGCCTCTGAGTAGGCGGTACACAACTGAGTAGAGCTGGAGTTTCTTTAGCCTAACTGCGTAGGGCATCTGTTTGAGTCCCTTGATCCTCTTGGTGAGGTACTTTTGGTGTCTTTCCAGTTGCTGCAGGTGTCGGGTAAGGTACATCCCAAATGGGGCATTGTATTCAATTATGGGCCTGATGAGTGATGAGTAGATGGGCACAGTGACCTCTCTTGATCTAGATGTGAACCCTTTCGTGATAAGGTGGGCTATATAGAAGGTCTTTTTACCCACTTTGGCAACGTGATTCTCAAAGGAGAGATTGCTATCTACTTGGGTCCCCAAATCCCTAATTACTTCTTCCGTACTTAATGGATTACCACCTATGTGGTAATTTGTGGGCACTTTGTTTTTCCCAAAGGGGATGACTATGCACTTTTTGGCATTTAGCTTCAGGCCATGGCTCTGGCACCAGTTATCCATCTCTGTGAGACCCTTTTGGAGGATGCTTGTGTCAGTCAGCGAGTCGATTATGGCATCCAGTTTGCAGTCATCTCCGAACATGGTCAGCCATAGTCCTCCCGTGTTAGCCTGTACCTCAGAGAAATATATACCGAACAAAAGAGGTCTCAGGACTGAGCCTTGTGGGACACCACTTGTAACTGGTTTAGAGTCTGACATGGCACCTGCAATTCTGACGATGTGGGTTCTATCCCTGAGCCAGTTTGCAACCATCTTGTGACATAGGGGTTGATATTTAAGCTGGTGAGCTTATTTATGATGCCCGAGTGGGGTACTGTGTCGAAGGCTTTTGCGAGGTCCAGGTAGGCTGTGTGGACTACCTTCCCTTCATCTATGGCCTTGGTGACTGTTTCAAAGAAGTCGACCAGGTTCAAGAGGCAAGATCTGCCCTTAACAAAGCCGAATTGGGCAGGATCCAGTGTTTGGAGGTTCCCAATGTCTTTGTTTAGGAGTTCCATGATGATACGCTCCATGGCTTTGCAGACCAGGCTAGTCAGGCTTATAGGGCGATAGTTTCCAGGGTCTGTTGTAGCACCACCTTATAGGTTCATAGGTTGGTACTAGGCTATCAGCCCTAGGGCCTATACAAGCCTAGCCATAACAATTCCCTGGCTATTTCTTCCCACATTATTTACTTTCCTGGACCCCTGTCTAGCAGGGTGACTGACATGATCCCTGGGGTGAATTTCCTTTCTCCCATCCAAACGTCAAGGTTCCTCTTGAAGAGGTCCAAAGAGGCACTCTGCTTGACATGTATGGGCAATCTATTCCAGAGTCTGGGGAGTCTCTGGGTCAGGAACCTATCCCTCCAGCATGTTTTGTTTATTGCGATGACAAGGTTTAGATCCCTGGAGCGTGTAGCTCTGAGGGATTGGGATTTCTTTAAGTGTAGCATGTCCAACAGCTCTGGGTTTGACATGGCCTTGTATGTTAAGCAGAGATCGCCTCTGAGTAGACGATATGCGACAGAGTATAGCTGGAGTTTTTTAAGGCGGTCAGCGTAGGGCATCTGCTTTAGGCCTGTGATTCTTTTAGTGTGGTATTTCTGAGGCCTTTCCAGTTGTTGCAGATGTCTTGAGAGGTACATACCAAATGGGGCGTTGTATTCTATAATGGGTCTAATGAGTGAGCGGAGTGGAGTGGAGTGAGTTGTGGAGTGGGCCCCACTGTTGCTGTACGCCATTCCTTGGGTACATATCCTGTAGTAAGGCTGAGACTGAACAGTGACTTTATGTGAGGGTTCAGTTCTTCTTGGAGCTCATGTAAGATGCAGCCTGGGACACCGTCCGGTCCCATTGATGCTGTGTTTTTTGCTTTGGAGAGGGCAGCTCTCACCTGTGCATCTGTGATGTCAGGGAGGCTACACTCTGTTGGGATAGACATTTGCTCTTTTGGGGGGAAAAGGGGAGAAGTTTGCACTGAGCCTGTCTGCCAGGATGTTGGCAATGTCTGTGGGTTCAGTGTATTTTTTGTCATTTTGCACTAACTCAGAGCATATCTGGGAGTTGCCACCCAGGTTCCTGACATAACTAAAGAAGGCCTTGTGATTATCTTTAGCGTCTTGTGCAATTTTTCTTTCGAAGCTGGCCTTAGATGATTTTCTGAGGGATTGTAGTTTCTTGCTAGTACTGATCAGAGATGCTTTCCCTTTTTGGGATTTTGCTCTATCATGCAGTAGCTTCCTCCTTCTGTTGTATAGCTTATTTATAGCTGGGGTCCACCAGACAGGTCTCCTGCCTTTGGAGAAGTGAGTCTTGGTTTTATTTGGGATAGCACAATCCATGCATTCCTGTAGGTGTCCATAGAATGCGTTTGTAAAGGATTCTGCGGTTTGGGCCGTACTTTTCACTGGCCCGGGGGCTTTGAAGGATTCCACCTCGGTTTTGAGAAGTGTGAAGTTTGCTTTTGAGAAGTTCTTCACCGTGGTTTCCTTGGCTGGTGGTGGGGATGGGATATGGATGTCCAGTGAGATTAATTTATGGTCAGATCTTAGCAATGAGGGGTATACCTCTGGTACGGAACATAGAGTCCCCATGTTGGTGATGATCAGGTCCAATATGCTTTCCCCTCTTGTGGGAGTGGTGACCAGTTGTTCCATAGCATTTGAGTTTATAAATTCTAGGAACCGTTGGGCGAGGGTGTTGGGGCTTGAGTAGTGCTCCCAGTCTATGTTTGGGTAGTTGAAGTAACCCAATATAATGGTGTTTGGAGAGACCTTCATATTCTCCAGTGTTCTCAGGAAAGCCGAGTGGGGTTCCTGAGTTTGGGAGGGTGGTCTGTAGCAGACTACAAACTGAAAGGCAGTTTTGCCCACTGTTAGTTGCACATGGATGGTCTCTGATGCTTCGTGCAGTGCCACTAACCTGGAGGTGTGGGTATCTTTGATGAATATGGATACTTTCCCTCCTTTTGTGGTTCGGTCTGAGTTTTGGGGCTGAAAAGCATGGTATGAGGTATAACCTGGTAGTGCTGGGGTGCTCTCGGGAGCCTTGAACCAGGTTTCTATTACTGCACAGATATCAATATTCTCCATACTGAGGAGAGCCTCGAGTGCGTGCATCTTGAGGTTTAGACTTCTGGCGTTGAGCCTTAGTCAGTATTTGAAAGCCCAGGGGTGACAGGTGCAAGCCATCCCTAGCAAAGCAATGTGGCTTGTCGAGCATGTCATCTCAGGCTAACAGACACTGGATCCCCTTTGAATGACACCAATACTTTAGCCAATTGTTAAAATTGATCATTTTGTCTTTATACTGTGGCATCATTCTTGGTGAGGGTAAGATGCTACTCAAGGTCAGGGTCATACCGGCCTGGGCTACATGATCAGAGAGCTCCTCTATAGCTCTTTTCATGTAGTCCAGGGAGGTACATCTCAGGTCATTCACACCAGCATGGACAATGACGGAGTCATATTTGTACTTGTTTTGGAGTAACCTGAGTGCTTGTGTTATGTGGCGGATCCTGGCACCTGACAGGCAGCTTACAGTGACTTTCTCCTTGTTCAGCCTGGTAAGTGGGACGTCAGTGTGTCTGACAATAGAGTCGCCTATTACAAGTGTACCAGGTGTGTTGTTTAGCCTTAAGGGCTGTGACTGTGTGACACACTGACTTTGTGAACTATGTGAAACGTGGGTATTGTTGTGGGGTAGCGGTTGCTTGGATGTCTGCTTTGGAGGTCTCTGCTGCTTGGGCAGATTTTTATTTAGAGCCTCCGAGTATGTTTTTGTGTGTTTATGTGTTTGGTTTGTTGTTGCGATAGGTTTATGTGACACTGGATTTGTGGTGTGTGTAGTTACCTTCTCCTCCTGACTGACTGCGCCAGTACTGGGTTGAGAGAGCTCAGCCTCCAGTTTGGCTATATAGTTGCATCTCTCACATATATTTGAGATTGTTGGGAGGAGGAGAGGGTGGTCTGTGTACATAAGGCAGTTGTAACATTACCTCAAGTTTCCCAGATTCACCAGCTGGACTGGAGAGTAAACCCGAAACTGACTTTTGAACATGCCAGAATAGACTGATCAAAAAGGACCAATAGGGAGCCAAGTACTTAAAGGGGTATAAGAGGGTGTAGTGCTTTAGTTTATTAGTGCTTACTTATAAGATTACTTATACGAGCAAGTGCAGGGCTTTAGAATGAAAATAGAATGCTTACTTTGAGATTTAGAACAGTTCTAAGGGAAAAAGTGAAGAGCAGACTTTGTGGAGCCAGGAATAGTTTAAACCCGTTTAAGTGGCGCTGCCCGATGCCGCGCTATGCAAAATTGCGCAAATGCGGGTTTTAAAGCAGGGAAACTGAAAGAGATAACAATGGACCCAAAATGGCCAATAAGCTACTAGTTTCAGGGCTGAGACCACTCCTCCAGGGACAGATAGGCTGCTCAAAGCTCCCCACTCTCACTGGTGAACAGAGAAGCTTCCTCCTATCCAAGTAAGGATATGGGCAACACAGGAAATTATACCACAGTCCGGAATTCAGCAAAACCTGAAATCTGGACTAATCTAGTTCAGCAAAGGTGGGAAAAGAGAATATTTTTTTTTTTTTCAGGAAACAGCAGAAAAACACACAGAAAACACTGTAAATGCTATAAACAGGCTACAGTACTTTAGTGTGTAGCCTACAACAGTTATACAATACAAAAACGACTTAAATTGATATAAAACAAGTGCAAAAACTGTAAAAAGCAGAAGGCAAATGCAATTTAAACTTTTTAAAGCACAGATCAGTTAGAAATTCGCTTTTTAGGCGGGAAAAGGCAGTCGGAGCAAAAAAACAGAGAAAAAATACTTAAATCTGGAAAAGTCTCTCTTGGGTCTCTCGGTTGCCTGTATCACTCTGCAGGACACCATGAGGAGCTGTGCGGAGTTGTATACTGGTGCAAAACTGTGCAAATGTGGGTTTTAAAGCAGGGAAACTGAAAGAGATAGGAATTGACCCAAAACGGCCAATAAGCTACTAGTTTCAAGGCTGAGGCCACTCCTCCAGGGACAGATAGGCTGCTCAAAGCTCCCCACTCTCACTGGTGAACACAGAAGCTTCCTCCTATCCAAGTAAGGATATGGGCAACACAGGAAACTATACCACAGTCCGGAATTCAGCAAAACCTGAAATCTGGACTAATCTAGTTCAGCAAAGGCAGGAAAAGAGAATATATATATTTTTTTTTTTTCAGGAAACAGCAGAAAAACACACAGAAAACACTATAAATGCTATAAACAGGCTAGCACATTGGTGGCAGTATGGTGCAGTGGGTTAGTAAACAAAAAAAGGGAGCTGTTTCACTAATGTTAAAGTATTAAGCTGATGAGTGACAGCATAAATCTTAACAGTATTTGGTTCTGATATACAGTATTTGAGAATTAATTAAACACCTACAAACTATTACCAGTGTGCAGGACACTGCTCTGTGAAAGCAGGACATTGACATTAGTGAACATCTTGTACTAGAGATGATTGTGATAAAAATGACCAGAGTCTTGTCAATACCTATTTCTTTTTTTACTACCAGTTTTAAGGTTTAAGGTAGGTTCTACAGTGTATATTAAGGGACACTTGGCATCACTATAGTATAGAGTTTGTATGAGGTTGGTCCTCTTACTGCTATACAGGACTCAGTTCTTATAAAATTTTATGAAATCTGAGGGAGTTTCAATGTTCTGCTATCTTGTATAATAAAGGATTTGATGTACAATGAGTTGTCTGAGAAATATGTGAGCATCTGAAGGAAGTGCTTATAGAATTTGATGAGGATAATAATGTTTTATACTTTTTTTATTCCTTTTTTGGAATGTATGTTTTGAGGATGCTCACTTTTTTCTACTGAAAGTGTTCCATCAAAGTTTGAATACACATTGTGGCACTTTTTTAATGCAAGTGCCCCAATGCATTTTCCACCTCATCTTTCCAGAATCATGTAAAAGATTTCCACATAAAAAGCTTTGCAAACTTTCATTAAGAATACACTCAATATAATTCTACTGTGTCCTTTTATGTCATGACTTGAATGATAGTGTGGGTATGTGTCCATTGACATTAATGGAGAGAGTCTCATGTGTGAGTTGTGAGTTGTGATCTGTGCATTAAAGTCTATAAGCACAATTGCATGCACTCCCTACATTGACTTCAGTGAAGGTGAAGTTTAATGAACTTCTCAGTGATATCACATAAGGAAAATCAATACTTTATTTTAAGCATTGCGCCATAAAACAGGCATGAACTGAGGATACTGCATGGCACTTGTGACATCACATGCTGTAGTGCATATGCTAAGCTCAAAACTGGGATGGGACTCTTTTTGTATCATAGATTGCTTTGATGGCTGTTGTTCTTTTAATAAAGATACCCTCACTCTTTTTGATAAATACCACACATTATTTTTACATTTTCCTGCACTATCTTCATCATCTCAGTTTATAGCATCTCAAGAGTCTGACCTTGAACCACTGCAAAGAAGTCTGGCAATAATTCCATCACACAGAAGCTTCCAAGCTTCCTGACCTTGGCAGATTTGGAAAAGCATCCAAAACACATCAGTACTTTTCACAGGGTTTAAAAAACGATGGAATCAGAAGCCTTTGCCAGGACAACGAAAACCATGAGCAGGCCCTGATATTGTAAATGACACTCTTCTTGGAGCTGCTTGACACTTCTATTTATATCTGTCATCCTGCAAGGTGACTTGAATCCACACTGGAATTATTTTGATATTTTTCAGCAGTGGGAAAATAATGTGTGTATTTTCCAGAAGAGTAAGATAATGTCTTAACAACTTTGTCACACTGACTTGTATCCCTTCTTGAATAATGCAGTGATTTTAATAAGTTTGAGGAACTTCAATACCGGCTGCCCACCACCATCCTAATATATCTCAGTGTGTGTCATCTAGTCCCACAGCTTTGTTGTTTTTGGGCTGTTTGATGGTAAAGACATTGTATCTTTTAAAGGGCAGGAGGGCTGCCAGTTGATTCTCTTCTAAGGTTCTGAAGGACAGGTTTACGCATGGCACTCGTTACATAAGATTCATGACTCAGGAATGTCTCAACATTTTCTTCTGTTTAGCTTCAGTGGATTTATTTCTGTTTAAGTAGCATTGCTACCTTTCATCTTCAAAATCTAGTGTTTAGTCCTGACTTCTGGCCACAATATGGGAGGGCTGTCATGTGTTCCTTTAGTATTCACTTTTTTATTTTATTTATTTATCATGTAAGTGGATAAAATCACACTGACACATTTCCGGCCATGCTCTACTTAAATATCAAATACAAATCTATAGACTGAAGCTCTCTCTCTCTATATACACACACACACACACACACACACACACACATATATATATATATATATATATATATATATATATATATATATATATATATATATATATATCTATATATGTACACAGGCATGGAAGGCCCAACTTTTGTTGAGCAGCACTCTTGTAGACATCTGTTTAGTCAACACAATGTGGTTGACTAAACAAATGGTTGACACCCATTGACAAAAGTAACAGATTGGTTGATTCTCAGGGTTAGGGAATTTGCCCTTTCCCAGAAAGTTGTGCAGTCTTGGAGTTACCTTATATAATTAGCAATGGGTGTGGGATGATGGGGGGGGGGGCTTGCCCCCCACAAAAACTGATGTATTTTATTTTGTTTTAAGTTTTTTGCATGTACTGATTGATGCTCAGCGCATGTCAATGTGCATAATGTCGATCATTTGGTGTTGATATTATTCATATGTATATTAGTGTTGTTTGATAAAAGTAAGTAAATATATATATATATATATATATATATATATATATATGCATATATGTACACACACACACACACACACACACACACACACACACACACACACACACACACACACACACACACACACCCACACATGTATATATCTTACAAAATAAAATAAGTACATGCAAATGGAAGCCAGTCATATATGCTCATTTAAGATCAACATAACAGAATGATTAGATATGTAAAGTACATTAGCAAACTGAACAGGTAATAAATCTGAGAAAAGTCTGTAAAAGTTATATTAACGTGACAGTAAATTATGATTTTATTCTCAAGTTTGCTGAGATTCCTTAAGAATACAGCATTGATCCAACTGCTCAAACATATAACTAGTAATCCACTTGAGACAGATTGCTTGATTTTTACATCAGCAGTTTGCTATTGCAAAAAAGGTGTGCTTTACATGCCTTGGTAAAATGCTTTTTCATCTCCACAGCTGCTGAACATCAGGCTACCGCTGCAGGCACTATCATCTATTCATTCCCCTGTATGGTGTGTGAACATGAGTGCATCATGGCCTTCATCCAGGTAGCCACTGTGTTTTTTGTTTGTTTTAATATTAGACATAACATCACTGCCCATGCATGCCCAGACAGCACTTCTGGTTTTAGGTATGCAATGGGCATTACAAAGGACTGCCACTTGCTTACTTCAGTGACATAAGCCTTCTGCTGGCTCTCTGGTTTCAGCTGAGGAACTAAGACAGAGCACATGTTCCTAGCCATGAACCTCTTCTGTGCCACCTATAACAGGAGGGTAGGCAGAGCCCTTTCATCCCATCACAAGTTCGCTTCTCCAGTACTTGTACCACTAATCATTCATGGGTCATCAGAGTCAGAGGTACTCTATCCATTTACTCTGTGGAGATGACTGCCTTAACAAAAGAGTTTATGACAGGAGGTTCTAGACTTTGAATTGACAGATGTTAAAAGCTCTAACACAGCATTCTAATCATACTTTCAACTGTCTGTATTTTTGCAGAATGTCCAGATTTTTGCCTCATATTTTTGGTCTGTTCCTCATAAAATATGTGGTTGTCTGGCAAATTATTGAGGATTGAAGTCACTAAATAATAATAAATAATGACAGACATTTGAATTTCAGACTTCATATCCTTCAGAAAATATATAATAATGCAAAAACCTGTTATTCTAGAAACTTTCTAAGTTTATAGGAGGAATATTTAAAATCCATCCCTATTTTGGGCCTTTGTTCCCCCATTTTTTCTGGCTTTGTCCAGATTTCTTGCACTGAGAGGTTGAGAGGTACGACTCTAATCAATGTTGTAAGGATGGACAGTGCCCCAAGTTAAGACCTATATAAGCTTGTATGTATGTAAGGAGGTGATATGATGTGACACAGAGAGCTGGGACAGCTTATTTTGTTAAAGATTATATGCTTTTCTTTGTAAAAATGTTAGGACTCTGCACATTCTGTTTAAGGTCACCTGTATTGTAAATGTTTTGGCTGTCAGATTATTTGCTTTGAAAGCCATATTCTATTAGGAGCATGGATGCTCTTCGCCGAAGATCAGACTAGCATCTTCAGTTAAAACTTTGATAACACTGTGGCAGGAATCAAGCTTAGAGAAACTTTCTTCATAATGAGGTTACTGTAACCAGCAAAAGGCTGTACTGTAACCGGAAAAAGGCTGTAAGGGGCAAGCCTCACTCCAAAGTATTCAAATTGCCTTAATATGTCTGTAGACCTGTTTTACAGAAAGGTCAAGTGAACATTCAGTCAAAGGTAATTTGTTCCTTATAGTAGACTTAACATTTGTTTTTTCATCTCCACAGCAGCTTGTTGTTTTTGACAGCTAACATTTTCTCCAAGTACTCCAGTTTCTTTCCAGCAACATGTTTCTTATGTTGACTAGTTACTGAAAATATTACTCCTCAGGTTTGTAGAGTGCCAGGTTTTGTTGTAAGTCATTGCCTAGGCTTTATGCAGTTAATATAAATACATACATATATACATACGTAAATAAATATATGTGAAAATATGTGAAGGCTGCCAGCCTAGCTAGATATAATTTTGTAGATAATTCTGTCATTTGTAAATATTAACATAAGCCACAGGCTTGTTCTCTTAAATAAGAAAATTGTTTTGGATGTTGAACTTCAAAAATGTAACCACATTGCACACTGCTGGAGGAAAGCGGATAAGTCAAGCATTGTATAATTGTTTTATCTCAAAACTCAGAGCCACAATGTCTGGATGAAGGAATTCTTCCTATTGTTTTGAGACCAGAGTTAATTGCTAGAATTTACATGTATAATGTTGTTCATTGCTGTGTTTCCTGACCAGGTGCATGGTTACTAAGAAATGTAAATGTAGAGTTTCTGTCAGCCAGGGAACCAGATAATTGTTAAAAATGATGTAATCTAAAATGAGTCAGCAGGATGTATTATCAATTTAAAGGACTTTCTCAGAGACAGAGAGAGACAGCATTTTGCATTTCTCTTGAGAACATCCAACTCACCAGCACTCTGCCTCTGTTGTCTATATGTAAGTAGGATCCTAAACTTTAGTGTCTCCCTTACAAATAGCTAGATTAGACTGGTTGTTTTCTATATTTATGTCAGAACTATTCTACTGTATTATTTTAAGCATTTTCCTGTGATCTCTGAACTCTTGATTAGCACTGTGTAGTAAGAAGTATTGTCTTGTGTTTTTATTATTTATTATTAATTTTTTTAAACCTGTCAACTGAGGTTGTTTTGTGTAGAGATAATTTAAGCTCTATGATACACTGCATGTATATAGTGATACTGTACAAAACCACTCCAATACGCATTAAAAAGTTCTGGTCACACTTACTAATTGGATAATAATACTGCACAGTAATAATTGGATACCCTTTGGTAAGGGCCTTTTTAGTAGCTGATAAGTAAGGGTACTGGTGGCAGTGATTACTACCTTATAGCCTGGATAGAAGGGGCACAGCTAGTGAACCTGTGCCAGCCTTCCCCAGGAATGTCTGTGTGTGGTTGTATATAAATCATATCTCAAAGTGTGTGTGTGTGTGTGTGTGTGTGTGTGTGTGTGTGTGTGTGTGTGTCAGCTACTGGTTGGACAGAGAGAATGCTAGGAGGACTTGGCTTGGGACCCTGGCTAAGGACCCCATTCTATAGCTGTGCCAGTAGGGAGTCTTATTGGGGATCTGGAGAGAAAGGGAGAAACCAGCCCCAGACTGACTGTGATCTCTGTGTGCTCTTAAGGGAAATTGTACTTTACTGTGTTTGTACTTGTTATCCTTCCCAATGTGGACGCCCCTCACTGGTGTTAGTGGTGAGGATTGAGGCTCCTTGATTGCTGGGCCAGTGCACAGGCATTACATATTAACTGGTGGCAGTGGTGGCATATCCATATCACATATTAATTGGTTGGCACATACTAATTGGCTTGTAGTGGTGTGGATAGTGAATTCCTGTAGCTTATGCACAGTGATCACTGAAGGTGTTTTTGTACTCTAAATCAGCCACACAGTGAAAATTCAGAGTTCAGATCACAATTGTTTTATTTCTTTTGTTAGCTTAGTTTGTCAGGGAGAGCAGACAAGCATATCAACAGAGGAGTATGGCAAGCTGTCAAGGAGCCAGTTGGCTGAGATGTGCCAGGCTAAGGGTCTGGTGCATGGAAACCTGACTAAGGCAGACATGATTGCAGCTTTGGTCACAGCTGCATCAGAAAACAGCAATCAGGAGAGCGCTCAGACTGGCCGTGGTGATTTACACCTCTCAGAGAATGGACAGCTCAACCTTTCTGCAGAGGACGTAAAAATCCATTTGGAAAGAGAAGCAGTAGAGAGACTGAGACGTCTACAGGCTGAGGAGAATTAGAACTGCTACGCTTGGAAGCTGAGGAGAAGGAAAGGCAGAGACAGCATGAAAAGGAGATGCTGACTCTTCGTCAGAGTCATGGAGGTAATGGGGAAGGGAGTAACTGGACCCCAGAAGCACAAAAGGTCAGTAAATATCTTCTGCAGTTTACAGAGGGGGATAATTTTGATAGTTTCATTCATATGTTTGAGAGGGTATGTAAACAGTATGATGTTGACTAAAGGCTCTGGGTATGGTTCCTGACTCCCTTACCCCATGGTAAAGCTGTAACTATTTTGTCCAAAATGTCTGATGTTGACTGTTTTAATTATACTGCTGTTAAGAACTGTTTGTTAGAATATTTTAAGCTAACAAACTTATAGGAAAAAGTTTTGTGAGCATAGACACAAGGCAGATGAAAGTGTGTGTGAATATGTTGCTGAACTGAGCACTTATTTTCATAGGTGGGTAAGTGAATGTCAGGTCACCACTTTTGAAGGGCTGGCAGACCTTTTGGTGAGGGAACAAGTCCTTAGCACTTTGCCTGAGGACATGAGGATCTGGTTAGCTGACAGACAATGCGCTACTTCGGATGAGTTGGGGAAGAAGGGAGACCTATACCTAGCAAGCAGGACATCCCTGCACAGGAAAGGGGCCCCCAGTACTGCTCATGGGTCTAAAGGAACTCATGGTGGGCACCCCAGACTGTCCCAACAGAATCTGCCAATAGCAGGGGAAGCCATTAGTCCAGGTACATGTCCAGGACTTGGGTTAAATGTTTTGAATGCAACCAGTGGGGCCATGTGGCATATAGATGTGCATGGAGGCAAGGCGGGGAACAAAAGGTGAGAGAGCCAGTTAGTGGGAAAGACAAAATGCCAATAGTAGGTTGCCTTGAGACAACAGGGGTACCAAACTACCATCCTGCAGATATCCTGATAGGGAAGAATTTTGATGAGGCAGTACCATGTGTTTATGGAGTTACATGCAGTTAGGCTTCGAGACAAGCATGTGGGTCTGGTAGCCTGGGGGAGACCCAGACAAACCACATACTTGCAGCCAGGACTGGTGAGGTGGTTACTTCAGGGAGGGAGCTACTCTGTAGCAGTGAGACTGAAGGTGAGCCACAGCTGCTTGTGAGTACTGATGTTCCCTTGGACAGAGTGACTGCAAAGGTAGAGGTGAGTAGTGATACCCAGGCTGACAGTGAGACACCTCTGTCAGAGGATACCAGAATTCCTGTGGAAGGGGAGCTGGGTTACAAAGAGAGACTTGAGACAGGTTCAGCTCTCAGATCCTACATTGCAAGGCCTGAGGCAGGTAACTAATGAGGCACCTGATTCCCAAGGGAAGGGGGAATCTGTATACTGGGACAAAGGGTTATTGTACAGAGAGTGGACCCCTGAGGAAGGGCTAGAATGTGAGAGGATACAGCAGTTGGTAGTGCCTAGAGCCTACCATCTGGCAAGTCTATCCATAGCCCATAATATTCCCTTAGCAGGTCACATGGACATAAAATGTACAAAGAGACATATTATGCAGATCTTCTATTGGCCTGAAACTTCCAGAGATGTAATCGGGTACTGCAGGACCTGTGAGCAGTGCCAAAAGGTAGCCAAGGCAGGAGACAAGGTGAGAGCTCCTTTGATTCTTTGCTTGTGATTGAGGAGCCATTTCAGAGGGTAGCTATGGATATTGTGGGGCCTCTAAGTACCCCAAGTTCCACAGGGGAAACGTATATCCTAGTGGTAGTACATTATGCTACAAGATACCCTGAGGCAGTGACTTTGTCCTCCATAGAGGCAGAAAAGGTGTCAAATGCTTTGTTAGAGATTTTCAGCAGGGTAGGTTTCCCAAAAGAAATACTGACTGACAGAGGTGCCAATTTCATGTCAGACCGGCTGGCTTGTCTGTGGAAGTACTGTGGGGTGAAGCACCTGAAGGCCACGCACTACCATCCCAGACTAATGGCCTTGTTGTGAGATTAAACTCTACACTCAAGTCCATGCTATGGGCATTTGCAGACCAGTTTAAGAGGGAGTGGGACAAATATTTGCCCCATCTGTTGTTTGCTTACAGAGAGTTTCCCCAGGAATCCACAAGTTTTTCACCCGTTGAGTTGCTGTATAGGCATAGGCATAGGGTAAGGGGACCTCTAGATTTAATTTATAATGAGTGGGAATGTGAGTGTGGATCTCACAAGGAGTCTGTTGTGGCATATATCCCAAATCTCAGGACAAGGTTCAGGGAACTCATGGGCATGGCCCAGGAGAACCTGGCAGAAGCCCAACAACAGAAAAAGGTCTGGTATGACAGGAATGCTTGAGCTAGAGAGTATGCTGTAGGGCATCACGTAATGGTTCTCATTCCTGTCAGACACAACAAGCTGCAAGCAGCTTGGGAGGGACCCTACAAGGTGGTAAGAAATATAAGAGATGTTAACTACATGGTGGACCTGCTAGGCAGGAGGCAGGGGCACACATTGTACCATGTTAACATGATGAAACCTGACCAGGATAGGGAGGCCCTTGTGCTGAGTATTTGCAGTGGATTGCAGGAAGAGTCTGAGGGAGATCTGGTGACTGATCTCCTCAGTGAGGCTCGGGCTGACACCTCAGTGGAAGGGGTAGCAATGTCCCAGCAGCTATCTCCTACCCAGGTTCGAGAAATCCGAGCAGTGTTACAGGAGTTTGGGGACGTGTTTACTAGGAAACCAGGATGCACCCACCTGGTGCAGCACCAGGTGGATACAGGACCTCAAAGGCCTATTAGGCATGCCCCTTATAGGGTGCCTGAGAGAGTCAAACAGACTCTGATGGAGGAGATTCAGGAAATGTTGGAACTAGGGGTAATTCAAGAGTCCAACAGTCCCTGGGCCTCCCCAGTGGTGCTGGTGCCAAAGAAGGATGGCAGCACCAGATTCTGTGTGGACTACAGGAAATTAATTAGTCACACAGAGCCAGATGCTTACCCCATGCCTAGGTCGGATGAGGCCCTTGAGCAGCTGGGTGGGGCTAAGTATCTTACCACCACTGATCTTACCAAGTGTTACTGGCAGGTGCCCTTGACTCCCAGTGCTAAAGAGAGGTCAGCCTTTCTGACTCCTTTTGGCTTGTATGAGTTCACAAAGATGCCCTTTGGGATGAAAAATGCCCCAGCAACTTTCCAGAGACCAGTAGATCATATCCTAGCAGGAACAGGAGGGTTTGCCCTTGCTTACCTAGATGATATTGCCATCTACAGCCATTCCTGGCAAGAGCACCTTCAACATGCCAGGGAGGTGCTGGGCAGGGTTGACCATTAAGCCCAGCAAATGTCAGGTGGGTATGGCAGAGATCTCCTGCCTTGAATATAGAGTGGTACGATCAGGCCATACCTGCCAAAGTGGAAGCCATTCAGGCATGGCCTGCACCTGTTGCCAAACAGCAGGTGAGGGCATTCTTAGGGACAGCAGGGTACTATAGAAAGTTCGCCCCCTGTTATAGTACCATAGCTGCTCCCCTCACAGACCTGACAAGGAAAAACAGGCCACATAAGGTTTTGTGGACCCCAGCATGTGAGCAGGGATTCCAGAAGCTTTGGGAGGACCCCCTGTGTTAGCCAGTCCAGATTACAGTAAAGAATTTGTTGTGCAGGTGGATGCTTTGAACGATGGGGTGGGGGCTGTATTTAGCCAGATTTCTTCAGAGGGAGAAGAGCACTCAGTGGTTTATCTCAGTTGTATGCTCCAACCCAGGGAGGAATGTTATGCAGCTGTAAAAAATGAATGCCTAGCCATAGTGTGGGCACTGCAGACACTTTAGCCTTATCTATATGGAAGAAAATTCACTGTAATTACAGACCACATTCCCCTACCTTGGTTACACAGAGCCAGACAGAAAAATGCCAAGTTGTTAAGATGGAGCCCAGGGTTGCAAACATATGATTTGTCAATGCAGCATCGCAGTGGGATTAGTAATGCCAACACAGATGAGCTCTCAAGATAGGGACTGGGGTAAGGTATACTCAGATAGACCTAACCCTCTCAAGCAACGTTTCTCAAGAGTCACTTGAAAAACTAGCTTGAGTTCTCTGGGGGGGGGGGGGATATGTGAAGGCTGCCAGCCTAGCTAGACAGAATTTTGTAGATAAGTCTATCATTTGTAAATATTAATATAAGCCACAGGCTTGTTCTCTTAAATAAGAAAATTGTATTGGATGTTGAACTTCAAAATGTAACCATACTGCACTCTGCTGGAGGAAAGCTGATACGTCAAGCATTGTAAAACTGATTGATCTCAAAATTTGGAGCCGAGATGTCTGGATGAAGGAATTCTTCCTATTGTTTTGAGACCAGAGTTAATTGCTAGAATTTGCATGTATAATGTCATTTATTGCCGTGTTTCCTGACCAGGTGCAAGCTTTCTAAGAAATGTAAATGTAGAGTTTCTGTTAGCTTGGGAACCAGGGAATTGTTAAAAATTATGTAATCTAAAATGAGTAGACAGGATGTATTATCAATTTAAAGGACTTTCTCAGAGACAGAGAGAGAGAGAGAGAGCAATTTGCATTTGTCTTGAGAACATCCAACTCACCAGCACTCTGCCTGCGCTCTGTATGTAAGTAGGATCTTAGACTTTATTGTCTCTCTTAGAAATAGCTAGGAAATAGGAAAATTAGACTAGTTGTTTTCTATATTTATGTCAGAACTATTCTACTGTGTTATTTTAAGCATTTTCCTGTGATCTCTGAACTCTGGACTAGCACTGTGTAGGAAGGAGCATTGTGTTTTATTATTTATTATTAAATATTTTTAAACCTTTCAACTGTGGCTGTTTTGTGTAGAGATAATTTAAGCTCTAGAATACATTGCATGTATGTAGTGATACTGTACAAAGCCACTACAATAAGCCTTAAAAAGTTCTGGTCACACTTACTAATTGGATAACAACATTGCACAATAATAATTGGACACGCTTTGGTAAGGGCCTTTTTAGTAGCTGATAAGTAAGAGTCCTGGTGGCAGTGATTACTACCTTATAGCCTGGACAGAAGGGACACAGCTAGTGAACCTGTGCCAGCCTTCCCCAGTAGTGTCTGTGTGGTTGTATATAAATCATATCTTAAAGTGTTTGTGTTTGTGTGTGTGTGTGTGTGTGTGTGTGTGTGTGTGTGTGTGTGTGTCAGCTGCTTGGGCAGGGACACGAAGCACTGGCTGGACAGAGAGAGTGCTAGGAGGACTTGGCTTGGGACCCTGGCTAAGGACCCCATTCTATAGCTGTGCCAGTGGGGAGTCTTATTGGGGATCTGGAGAGAAAGGCAGAAACCAGCCCCAGACTGACTGTGATCTCTGTGTGCTTTTAAGGGAAATTTTACTTTACTGTGTTTGTACTTGTTATCCTTCCCAATGTGCACCCCCCTCACTGGTGTTAAATTGTACTTTACTGTGTGTGTACTTGTTATCCTTCCCAATGTGCACCCCCTCACTGGTGCTAAATTGTACTTTACTGTGTGTGTACTTGTTATCCTTCCCAGTGTGCACGCCCCTCACTGGTGTTAAATTGTACTTTACTGTGTTTGTACTTGTTATCCTTCCCAATGTGCACTCCCCTCACTGATGTTAAATTGTACTTTACTGTGTGTGTACTTGTTATCCTTCCCAATGTGCACCCCCTCACTGGTGCTAGTGGTGAGGATCGAGGCTCCTTGATTGCTGGGCCAGTGCACGAACGCCACAATAGACAAACAAAAAAAAAAATTCAGACTAGTGCTATGAGCTTGCAGATAGGAGAATATCTGATTATTTCATTTCCTCTGTCCATCTGTGTTATAGGCTAGGATTCAGAAACAGACCTGGCCACAAGTGGTAAGGCTGCGACATAAAGGACCTGTTAACATGACTGAGGAAACTCACAATTCAGACACATTAACTGCAATGAGTAAAGACTTCATTATTATCTCATCTATATGTCACTAAATAGCTCAGTGATTACTATAAGTGCTAACAGGTCCTTTTCTGCTGCCTTTGCTGTAATTACTGCTGGTGGCCAATATTAGTACAGTCATCCCTCTCATTCATTCCCCCACACACATACACATATGGAAATACCATCTTTATCATAAATAGAGCACCCACATAAGTAATGCGTCTACATATATAATATGTGGAAATTATGAAATTATATAAAAAACATTGGTTTGGCATTGTCACCCATGCATATACCACTCACATCTCATGACATTTACAGAGATGAATTTCGGCCTCATTCACCCATCCTCCCATATTACTAGTAAATCATGTTCTTTTTCTTTATTCTCCTGCTTATGTGTATAAAAATCATTCAAAAATTTTATTTTTTATCTTAATTGTATAATAAAGGTACATAAGGTAGTAAGCCATGGTCAAGAAGTCATGGATCAAGTTTAGTCATGCCCCTGTAATCAGAAAATAAACAACTGAAATTGTGCATTTGTTTCTGTTGATTTAAGTTGATAATTATAGTGCATTAGTTCAACAGCTGAACGCAAAAACCTTATTAGATTGTCTAAAATTAAACCAATAGGTTATGTTAGATCTGTTTATTTCATAGTTTAATTATATCTTCATGGTATCAATATCTTTGATCAATGATCATAGGTCACCTTAGTTGAATGCTTGTGAGCATAGGCATAAAAAAGGACCCTTGCTTTTTGTACACCTCACATTTGAATTTTGCGATCTCTGCTAGAATCACTCAGTTATCGATTATACTGTGCGCATTTTTTCAGTTTATAGACCTAAATTTTAGTTTTTTTAAAGAGCAACGTCAATACAGCTTTAATAAATCCAATGTTGAGGGTAATATCTCATAACTCTCTTATTTTATAGGTTGAGGTACAGGTCTTAATCTATATAACATGTAGGTTTTGAAATATAGGGCAATAATATTCTTAATCTGTTAGTCACAAGTTATTAGGAATAGTATATTTTTCTAGGGCTTACCTCAATATTTTCATGATTTTTTAAAATTTTGTAAATATCATAGACCTTATGGTCAATGTCTTTGACTCTTCGTATAGGCTACTAAAATGAACAGGGGAGATTTTTTTTGAAGAAGTCTTTTCAACGCCATGGTTGCCCACAAAGAAAAAAATGTTCACAATTATATTACCTCAACTGGTGCTCAAATAGCAGTCATTGAACTAAGGTCGGGTGGCACTATGCCAGGTAATCCTATGGCTAGGCTTGTAAAGGTCCCAGGGCCATTAGCCTAGTACTCACCTATGAACCTATACCTGGTGGCCTTACATGCAAGCTGCAGCCACTAGATATAGCAAACACGTATTTAAGACATTCATGAGAAGACAGTGGGCTGAATGGATGTAGTCTGGGACTCAAGCGTTCACACCATTATGACAACTGAAGCAGGCAATGTTTACAGAAGTCTGCAAGTGGGCAGCTTCTGCTTGGAAGAAAAAAATCCCAGAAACCATCTACAATGGTTTCAGAAAGGCTGGGATCGTGGACCAGCAGAATGAGGAACAACTGAATACTAATGATGAAAATGAAGATGCCAAAGGCAGCGACTATGATGGCATCAGTTCAAAAGTCACAGAAGAGCGTCTGCAGGCAGCTCTGAGATGCTTCACTGATGATAGTGATAAGAGATCCGACTTCCAGGAGTCAAATGGTGATGGTGATAATGAATGAATAAACTAAAATGGCCCATTTTAAGATGAAAACACAATTTCTTCTGGAGACTTTTATTTGTTGAATTCAAAGACATATTATCCAAACTTATGTTTCAGTTCAAGCTTTATGAAAGCAAAAAAAAAAAAAATATATATCAACATCTTGTTCTTTTAGTTTTAGGCCTAGAGTCATTTCTTCATTACTAATTTGTATTTCTTTGTGCATTCATACTCTTTGGTTTCAACATGGCATCCCACTGTTCCATTCAAGAGAATGACAATGACATTTTATCAGAAAATTACAAAAGCTAAATTGTGTATATCACTGAATTTCAGCCTCATTCACCCATCCTACCATATTACAGGTAACTCATTTTAATTTTCTTTAATCTCCTGCTTATGTATATAAAAGTAAAATATCAAGTAATATAAAATCAATACCTAACTTAAGTGAAGTTTCCATGTGATCAGAAATAGAAATTGAAGTCAGCAATATGTAAAAAAAATTGTCATAGTGCACTTATAAAAATAACACATGCGGGTTGGTTGCATGGTTGGCAAGCATAATATGCACATTATTTCTATAAAGATATGGCGCACATACAGGCATCCTTGATGTTGCCTTCTAGTGCAACACAGTCCTCTGTAAATCACAAATTAGTATAGCCAGTCAATAATGCCAGACATTAGAATTTAATTCCTCTTTTTATTCAGAAAATGCATTGTAATGCAAGACTTGATGTGCTCTTAACTCTTTAACTGGATTAGGGTAATATACAGAAAGACTCCCTGACGTTATATAATGGTCCACCCCAGCTTTGTACAGATGTATTGATAATGGCCACAGTATGTCACAGACAATTCCAGTTAGCCAATAATACCAGACATTAGAGTTTCAAAATTTGTAGTGTTTCATGCTTTGTGCCCCAAAAACAAAGTTTTGTTAACTTTATAAGTGGATAGTCTATTATTCAAGCTGGTCCCTGGTGTCTACTATTCACCCTCAATATGTCTTTCATGTTGCTAACCCTAAGTATTATTAATTTTTTAAGTGGAATAGGGTAATATTTGTAACAGGTATTTCATGCTGCTAGTCCAAAATTCTATTATTTTTTTAAGTGGATTAGGCTAATATTAAGAGTACCCCTGGTGCATATTCCTTCCTAGTACTGCAGGAATTATCCATTGGTCAATGTTTTGTCAGCCTCTCCCAATCTACAAACAAGCATAAGCAAACATACACACACACACACACACACACACACACACACACACACACACACACACACACACACACATGAACATGATCTCACTCCCTGAAAGTAATGGGTGAATATGAACTTTTTTGCAAAGTTAAATACTGTGGCAGGTGGTAACATTTTTCACAGTTGAGTGGTTCTATGAATTGCTTGGCTCTGTAAAGGACTTACCATAGGCATTTCTGGGGGAAGAACACATGGCTAATTACCTTATGTTGTTCCCCCAAAATGTCTCATTAGTGTCTGCAGTAGGCCAGAGAGACAGGACAACATGAGTTAGTATTGATAATGGGGGACCTGAATGCTTATATCAGGACAGACAGAACCAGATATGAGGACTGCCTTGGGTCCAAGGCCATTCTAGACTTTTATCTGTCAAATGGCTTGATGGCAGCCAACACATGGTGGATCTCTAATTGGATCATGTGATTTGGATTTAGATATATATTGGAAATGTTTGATGTTAACACTTTTACACTGAAGAAGGCTTAGAAGTTTTTTTAGCCGAAACCAGTCTGTGTTACACGATTATGGAGTTTTTACTACCAGCCTAACAAAGGATACTGATGCTACAGCTGCTGGTCTCTCTTTTCTGTTTTGCATTTTGCCTTGGTTTGAGCCCTTGCAGCCGCCATACTTGCAGAGTCCTTTTGTGTTTGCTGCTTCGGTTGTTCTCTGCTGTTGGCCTGTAGCACCTGAGGTATCTGTTTCATCCTTTGGAATCACTGCCTTTTTCCAGACTAGATGCTTGTCTGGTTTTTGACCAGCCACTTTTGGATTATACTATTTAACTGTTTATGAGTACTTTATCTGGATGTATCGTATGGACTATTTTTTGCCCAGCTGGTTTGGTGTGTGGATATTTGTCTTACAAATCGTGAACTGCATTGCTAATTTTTTTCATTTTCTATGAACATTGGGCTGCATATGCATCCTTTTATGCTACAATGACATTTCTTATTTTATAACTGGTTCAGTTAAGTGACTTTTGTTTTGTTTGGGACATTCAAGTACTGTTCAGCATAACTTCATCACACCTAGCAACTGAGGAACATGTTTATCGGCTGATCAGAAGGCAAATTACATATTTGGACAATCACAGTATTGGATACCATCTTTACAACAGGGACTATCCTGTTTTATTTACAGGACATTGCTGGGATATTGTATGGACGATAATGTGCGATTTGATTACATGCACTGATTTGCTTGATATCGCACTTGTATGTTTCCAATATTTTTACACTTGATATTTGTTACTAATGTTGATGGTTATATTTTACAGAGTGTTAGGTTGATTGATCATATTGTGATGATTATGTAAGCTACGGGGTGGGATCCTCCATTTTGCTTTGCATCTTTG
Organism: Protopterus annectens; assembly: GCF_019279795.1. Lineage (NCBI taxonomy): Eukaryota > Metazoa > Chordata > Ceratodontiformes > Protopteridae > Protopterus > Protopterus annectens. The sequence continues at coordinate 1,631,056,722 of NC_056729.1, forward strand.
TGTTTCACACGCATTACTTTTTCAAGTGCAGAGCTCGCAATTACTTATGTTAATACATGCCATCAATGTGTATGTTTGATATTTTAGTTTAGTGACTTTTGTATCGTTTGAGACATTCAAGTACTGTTTAGCATAACTTCATCATGCCTAGGAACTGGGGAACATGTTTATCGGCTGATCAGAAGGCGAATTACATAATTGGTTAATTCACAGTATTGAACATCATCTTTACAACAGGGACCATCTTGTTTAATTTAGAGGATATTGTTGGGACATTGTATGGACGATAATGTGCGATTTGATTACACACACTGATTTGCTCGATATCGCACTTGTATGCTTCCAATATTCTCATACTTGACACTTTTCACTAATGTTAATGGTTATGCTTTACAGTGTGTCAGGTTAACTGATTATATGGTGATGGTTATGTAAGCTACAGGGCGATATCCTCCATTTTGCTCTGCATGTTTGTGTTTCACATGCATTACTTTTTTTAAGTGCAGAGTCTGCAATTACTTATTTAAATACATGCCATCAAGGTGCACGTTTGAAATCTCACTATCGGCAAATAATTCTGTTGGCCTGATTAATGTCGTTTGACATTTTTTTCCTTTGGGGAAATTTGTAAGTGTGTTTGGAGCAATTTAATTGTATGTCTGGCTTATGTGAGTTACTACAGTTATCCGCCATTTTGGTTGGCGATTTATCAGCTCTACACGCATTACTATTAGTAGATCTTTTATTAATACCTTAGTTTATTTCCTTCAAATAGGAGTTTATCTCTAAGCCTTTAATGGTCTGGTTGGGCAGATGGGAATATGTCTTTTAAATTTTTTGGATATTACACACAATCGAGGGAATAAACATTCACCCTCGGATATACATCTACTACCCATAACTGTAATTTTCTAATATTATCCCAAGACCTATTCTTACTATATGGGGCTGATGTTGTCTAAGGTATATGGCCCAAATATATTGTTTTGAATAATTTATATACAATCTTGCCTTTTGTCAAGAAGATTATTGTGTTCTCTACTGTTTTCTGGAAAAATAGTTCCTTCTGGTTTTTATATTGGATTTTTATCCTTTTCCATTTTTTATTTGCATTAACCAAACATTTGGATAATTATTTATATAAATTGTTTTTTTCACCTATAGTCCTTTTTGGGCTTAGGCAAGCCATTTGATTTTGGTCTATTTTTCAGGATTGGACTCAGCTTTTCCTAAGTTTTGGACTCAGCCATCAGGACCCTATTGGCTGTTATGGTCTAAGTCTTGTCTATATTTGGGCAATAAGTATTCATCATAAAAGATATATTTATAGACACAGCGACATGGGGTCTTATGGGCTGATATTGTCCTAATTTATACTTGTAACTGTATGTTATTAATATGGATTAAGTACCATATTAGCTGATATTGTCCCTTTCCTGGTGTAATTTCTTTATGGGATTGACTTATTAGTCTATCCTTTTCTATTGATTATTTACTATCACCTAATCCCTGGACTCTTGGGGTGACACCAATTTATTATCCATTTATTTTTTATTGACAACATTTTTTATAGTCTTTATATGTGATTTGGTTGTTGATAAAGATGACTATATCCCAGTTGTTACGGGGCTTATATTCGGATCGGGACGACCTGGCCATTTTTGGTCTGGGCCCAAGTAATTCTCATGAACAGGGGGTGCTATTTTCTCCTCATGAAGATAGTTGTGAAATTCTTTTTGCTAAATTAAACAAAGGCATGGGGACATTAAGAAGCAATGTTTGGCACTATAAATTATTTAAGGCTTACTTGGCCAAAAATATTACACAGTGAGGACTCAGAATTCACATACAACCCTTAGTAAGTAATCCTGATGAGACATTGTTGAAAAAATGGGCCGATGCACAACATCAGGCAACAATGCAGTTTGTTCACATTCTTGCTGGACATTTTGAACGTACCATTGACACAGAAATTGTCAATGTTACTAAGCTGGGGGAAGAAATTATATGCTTTGAAGGACAGCCTGCATATACCCCCTGTTTTAAACAACTTAGTAATGATTTACTACACCTAAAAGAACAACTTAAGGACAGGAAAAAGAAGAAATTCATCAGGGATATGGGAGACTATGACAAAGGGGATTCCTTTAGTAGAGATAGGACTAAAAGGGTACATTTTTTCCAGACCCCAAAAAATATTTCCAAAAGGAAACGGGTACGCCCTATCCTTAAGAAATCATCAGCATCTAGTGCTGAGAGTATTGGGAATGATTCTTCTTCCAGTTTTGAACCAGATATCTCAGGTCCTACAGGTTCACCTGCTCATAAACGTTCCAACACTTGTGTCCCTTTAGGACAAAATGCAGAAGGGGAGGCAGGAAGCACAAATCAGGCAGACAACATGCAGACTTTGTTAAAAACGATAATCATGAAACAATGAATGTTTTTAATATCTCCTCCTGTTCTCTTACTGACACTTGCTTTCAATTTTGAATAAAGGTCTGTCATTCATTCCTGGTTTCTTTGTGGCTGAAGATTGTTTTGCAGATGATGTTATCAGATTTTGTAGAAATTTAAATTTAAAATTGTTTTTTCATGGCAGAGAGACTGTTGATACCCAGAATGAGTTCAGGTACCACAGCTCTACATTCATGCCTCATATGCATCATCCTGTTTCTTTGTTTCAGAATGCTATACTCAAAGATCTACATTTTTATGCCAGGGAAACCAGGGTGAAACCCAGCAACTTTTCTAGGATTGAGTATAAAAATAAAAAACGGTCGTGGGTAAAAGCAAGGTGCAACAAGGAACCCAAACAAAATGAAAGAAAATGCACCGAGCTAGCACACTGAGAACGTTTATTGATAGACAAAACAGAAAATGGTGAGCGCTTTCACAACATAAAGTTGCTTCATCAGACAACAGCAAAAGGCTTACACTCTGTTTAAATAGTCAAATATCTGTTACTCAATTAACTAATTAGGGCTAGAAAGCTGTACAGAATCAAAATCAAGAGGAGCTTACCACAGTGAAGCCTACAATAAAGATGCACTATGCATACAATGTTACACACAAAGTTACTAAACATATATAACCACACTATATACAGTGTAAAAAAATATACATACATATATAAGACAAAACAATGACAGTAAGACATATAAAAAGCTAAAAGCATCTAAAATGTCTTCTAAAAGATCTTGAAATCAGTGCATGAGTGGTCGAGCCTTCAAAAAGGGAACCAAAGTAGTGGCAGCATTAAATCTAGGAAACTTCTCAGCGTTAAGCTTCAGTATCCATTTTTGCTCATGCCCCTCTGTAATATTTTCTATGTCACCACCCCTAGGGTTCATATAAATATGTTGCAAAACCAAGAATTTAAAAGAATGTGAACGATCATTAGACATAATGTGACAGGCCAGAGCACTGACTTGTTTACAGTTGGTAATGTCTCTCACACGTTCTAAAATACGATCTTTCAACATTCTGTTCGTTTTGCCTACATAATAAGCATGGCATTGTTGACAAAAACAAAAATAAACAACATCAGTGGTTCTGCAATCTGAATACTGATTAGAATGTAATGAAAAATGCCTGGTAGGATGCACATAATTATTTTTGTTATAAACAAACTGACAGGCACTACAGTTCCTACATGGAAAAGTTCCACGGCGAACAGAGTGAGTTAACTTTTTGCTTGTTTCCCCATGGCAAAGGTGTTGTTTAAGTGACTTACTATTCTTAAAACTGAAATGTGGAGTCAGTCCAACCTTGTCTACAAGGCCAGGAACTTCTTGTAAAAGGTACCAGTATTTCTTAACAACATCCACATATTGATTAATGTTGCTAGAAAACTGGAGAACCACTCTAAAGTCATTCTCAACTGTGGCACTGTGTGTTGCATCTGCGGTGGCTCTGTTGTGATTATAATAAGGTTTGCACCTAGTATCTCTAAGCTTCCAGGCATCAGATATTACATTATCAATGTCTGCACTAGAATATCCTCTAGCCAAAAACTCAATTTTGTTATTCAATGCAGCTACTGCATCATTGTCACTACTATGTAGTCTGAGTGTCCCAAAAACTTGCCCTCTTAACACATTCCTAGGAATGTGTCTAGGGTGCATACTAGATTTATGCAGCAATGTGTTCTTTCTAGTTGGTTTATGGTATATAGTACTGCGGAGATGATTCAAATCAGATTTACTGATTTTGACATCAAGAAAACTTATGTCAGTGGCTGAACTCTGGTGTGTAAACCTTAAAAAATCAGTTGTTGAATGCAAGTAATCCAAAAATTGGTCTAAATCAGAGCCGGAGCCCTTCCATAACATAAAAATGTCATCTACAAACCTAACATACCACAGTATTTGTCCAAAGAATGGATTAGTGACAGACAAAACGTTTTGCTCTTCCCAACTAACCAGTGCTAAGTTGGCGTAGCTATTGGCACAAGCAGTGCCCACTGCCACGCCAACATTTTGCAGGAAAAACTGTTCTTGGAACATAACAATATTATTTTCTAAAATGATTTCTAATAGGGTGCAGATTAACTGTATCTTATTATTAGTCAAAAGTTTGTGCACAGTAAGAAAATCTCTAATACTATCAACACCCCAAACATTTGGTATACTGGTAAACAGAGATTCTATGTCCATGGTCACAAGAACAAATTCCTCATCTCTATCTATCGTCTCCATCCTATTATGTAGCCGCTGTAAGAACATCATAGTGTCCCTTAAAATAGTATAACAGTTGTCCAGAAAACCATGTAAAGTCCCTTCTACATATATGGAGAGGGGCTCAGTACACCAGCCACTACCTGAAACAATAGGTCTCATAGGTGGAAATAACAAGTCCTTGTGAATTTTAGGTAGACCATATATCCTGGGAACAACAGGCTTATGAACATTAAAATACTTAAAAAGTGAATCATCAATCAAATTAGTTATTAACAAGTCAAAAATTAGAAAATAAACTTTATCTATGATGGCATTCACCATAGATTTAGGAATACGTTGATATGTGGTAGTATCAAGTAACAGTTTCTCCATTTGTGTAACATATAAATCTTTATCTAAAACAACAATGCCGCCTCCTTTTTCGGCCTGTTTAATGATCAATGAATGTAGGCCTTTTAAATCTTGCAAAGCTCTGTACTCTCCAGTAGTCAGATTATAAAATGACATGTTACAAACAGGTAAAGCATTCAACTCCCTAAAAGCAATCTCGCATGCATCAATAAAACGTTGAATACCTATGGGTGTAGCTGGAATAAAAGTACTAGGTTGTCTATACATACAGGCTTGGTTATATGTACTGGTGTTGCCTGCAGAAAAAATACATTTTAGAGAGAGATTCCTACCCAAAAGTCTTAAATCTTTTAACATTTCTGCAGGATCAGCCCTCCTAGCAGGAATAAATGATAGACCTTTGTTAAGTAAACTGAGCTGTTCCATAGTTAAGTTAAAAGAAGAAATATTAAAGACTAAACCTGGGTCTATAGACGTCTCCTCTTGGATTGCTGGGCAGCTCCGTCCATTATATGAGCCCTGGGTGCTTTGTTGTTGTAGGTTAGACTTTTGGAGCGAGTCCTGAATGGCAGTGCTGCCTTCAGCAAGAAATCGCCCTTCTTTGAGCTGTCTAAAAAAACACTAGTATCTTTCTTACTAGCAGGTGATGGAATAACATTTCCAGCAGATATACATGAAATGCTGGATGTATGCAAAGTAACCGTCGCCGCATATGAAGGTTTGATAGTGTTAAGAGGCTGATCTCCAGCTACAGGAGTTGCAAAGTTGTCCAAAGCAGTAGAGGAAGCTTGTACATTCAAGGCGATATGCTGAGCGTTCGTAGGCATGGATGCCATAACCGGCCGATCAGCCGGAATACCGGAAGTAAGACCGGAAGTGCCAGTTGCACTGTCAAATGCTTGAATGGTATTCGGAGCAAAATTCAAAGTGCTGTTGCCTTGATTAGGTCTATTAGTAGCTTCTTTGGTTAGTTGGGAAGAGCAAAATGTTTTGTCTGTCACTAATCCATTCTTTGGACAAATACTGTGGTATGTTAGGTTTGTAGATGACATTTTTATGTTATGGAAGGGCTCTGGCTCTGATTTAAACCAATTTTTGGATTACTTGCATTCAACAACTGATTTTTTAAGGTGTACACACCAGAGTTCAGCCACTGACATGTTTTCTTGATGTCAAAATCAGTAAATCTGATTTGAATCATCTCCGCAGTACTATATACCATAAACCAACTAGAAAGAACACATTGCTGCATAAATCTAGTATGCACACTAGACACATTCCTAGGAATGTGTTAAGAGGGCAAGTTTCTAGGACACTCAGGCTACATAGTAGTGACAATGATGCAGTAGCTGCACTGAATAACTTGAAAACTGAGTTTTTGGCTAGAGGATATTCTAGTGCAGACATTGATAATGCAATATCTGATGCCTGGAAGCTTAGAGATACTAGGTGCAAACCTTATTATAATCACAACAGAGCCACCGCAGATGCAGCACACAGTGCCACAGTTGAGAATGACTTTAGAGTGGTTCTCCAGTTTTCTAGCAACATTAATCAATATGTGGATGTTGTTAAGAAATACTGGTACCTTTTACAAGAAGTTCCTGGCCTTGTAGACAAGGTTGGACTGACTCCACATTTCAGTTTTAAGAATAGTAAGTCACTTAAACAACACCTTTGCCATGGCGAAACACGCAAAACGTTAACTCACTCTGTTGCCGTGGAACTTTTCCATGTAGGAACTGTAGTGCCTGCCAGTTTGTTTATAATAAAAATAATTATGTGCATCCTACCAGGCATTTTTCGTTACATTCTAATCAATATTCAGATTGCAGAACCAGTGATGTTGTTTATTTTTGTTTTTCTCAACAATGCCATGCTTATTATGTAGGCAAAACGAACAGAATGTTGAAATATCGTATTTTAGAACATGAGAGAGACATTACCAACTGTAAACAATCCAGTGCTCTAATCATTATGTCTAATGATCATTCACATTCTTTTAAATTCTTGGTTTTGCAACATATTTATACAAACCCTAGGGGTGGTGACATAGAAAATATTACAGAGGGGCATGAGCAAAAATGGATACTGAAGCTTAATTCTGAGAGGTTTCCTGGATTGAATGCTGCCACTACTTTGGTTCCCTTTTTGAAGGCTCGACCACTCATGCACTGATTTCAAGATCTTTTAGAAGACATTTTAGATGCTTTTAGCTTTTTGTATGTCTTACTGTCATTGTTTTATCTTATATATGTATGTATATGGTTTTTTACACTGTATATAGTGTGGTTACATATGTTTAGTAACTTTGTGTGTAACATTATATGCATAGTGCATCTTTATTGTAGGATTCACTGTGGTAAGCTTCTCTTGATTTTGATTCTGTACAGCTTGCTAGCCCTAATTAGTTAATTGAGTAATGGATATCTGACTATTTAAATAGAGTGTAAGCCTTTTACTGTTGTCTGATGAAGCAACTTTATGTTGTGAAAGCGCTCACCATTTTCTGTTTTCTGTTTTGTCTATCAATAAACGTTCTCAGTGTGCTAGCTCAGTGCATTTTCTTTCATTTTGTTTGATTTCTAGGATTGATATGAAGGTCATTTTGAATTTGGCCAAGAATCATCAGTTGATCATACTGATTGGCAGATAAGGGTGGCGATGTTGTAGTCCAGGATTGGACTCAATATGATGTTGAGGCCAAAAGGCAACTCATGGATGGCAGGTATTATTCACATTTAGTTACTGACCCTACACCATTCTTTGAGACAAACTGATGAATTTTTAGCGTCAGCAAAGGATGAAGGGATTATTACATCAAATACTTTACAACATCTCACGGTGGATGAACCTGCACACCAATATATTTATTTCCTGCCCAAAATACACAAACGTGACACCAATCTCCCTGGCAAACCCATTGTTTCGGGCAGGAATTCCTTAACTGAACTACTCTCTTTATTCTTAACCAGATACTTGAAGCCTCTTCTTAAATGGGTATGTGCGAGGTTACAAGATACCATGGAATTAATTAGGGTTATTGCGGACATGCAGTTGGAACCAGGCTGGTTGCTCTGTACTCTTGATGTTAAAGCACTTTATACTAATATTCTTCATAGAGCTGGCATTGATGCGTTGGAATATTGGTTGTACAAATCAGAGCTATACCAGCCTGGTTTCAACACCTTTCTCATTATTCTTACTGAACATGTTCTCACCAAGAATGCCTTTTTTTATCAAGATGAATGTTATCTTCAAACTAAAGGAACTGCTATGGGAGCATCTTTTGCCCCTATTTATGCTGATTTATTTATGGCCTTTGTTGAAGAACAAATTATTTATGATCAATCTCACAATCTATACCTTGATGAAATGGACATTTGGAGGTGGTATTTGGATGATTGCTGGTTTGTGTGGAGGTCGGATGCTGATTATCTACATGAGTTTGTAGATTACTTAAATGGAAATAAATGTGGAATTGAATTTACGGTAAATTATGACCCAAACAACATTATCTTTTTGGATGTTATGGTTGTGAGAAATCTGGACAACACACTTTCCACTCGAGTACACCGTATATTTCCCCAATATAATTCTCTCCTCCACGCAACCAGCTATCATCCTCCTCATGTCTGCAATAATATTCCTAAGTCCCAATTTATACGAGGAAAATGCATCTGCTCTGATAAACATTCATATGAGCACTATAAACAAGATCTTATTTCTAGATTTAAAGACAGGGGTTATTAAGCTGGTTATATATACCAGGCTTCCAACACAGGTGACCACTTGGCCAGGGCTGATCTCCTTCAATACAAAGCCAGAATTGATCATGATAATTCCACCATTAGATTTGTAACCACATATGGCAGGAATACCAATTCACTCATGCAAAGTGTTCGACGTCACTGGAATATGTTGCTGGCTAACCATACATTGTCTGACATTTTACCTGCCACATGTTCTTTTTCTTTTAGAAAAGGAAAGAATCTGGGATCTTATTTTAATTATTACAAATTACATAGATCAACTGACACATCCCTAACACAAACTACCCTAGTGGGGGATCGGTTGATTGTGTGTTTTCCCTGTGGCCACTGTTTCTATTGCTCCAAAATTACCAAATCCAAAACTTTTAGCAGTAGCAACACTGGTCATATTTTTGACATTACTTTTTTTGCCAACTGTCAGTCAGACTGGGTAATTTATTTAGCTACATGCCATTGTTCGGCATTCTATGTAGGGCAAACTTCATGTCCTCTGAATTTCCGGACGGGGGAACATTTTTGTGATATAAAACACAAAAGGAACATGAATGCCCTATATAAACATACATTAATACATCCATCTGTCTCTTTTAACTTCATTATTACTGACAGAATTACATCACACAGATCCAGTAAGGTGGGCTGGCATTATATTTTGAACCAGAAAGAGAAAAAGTGGATTATTAAATTAGGTGGATTGTTCCACCCAGGATTGAACGAGCATCTCTAATTGGATCATGTGATTTGGATTTAGATATATATTGGAAATGTTTGATGTTAACACTTTTACACTGAGGAAGGCTTAGAAGTTTTTTTAGTCGAAAACGGTCTGTGTTACATGGTTATCAAATTTTTACTACCAGCCTAATAAAGGATACTGATGCTACAGCTGTTGATCTCTCTTTTCTGTTTAGCAAGAGAGACGTTCATAAGATCACATGCAACAATGGCCAGCATTCAACACAGGTAGACTTCCTCCTAGTAAAGAAAAGGCACTGGAACAGAATCAGTGATTGCAAAGTCATCCCCAGTGAAACAGTCTTCCCACAGCATAAACCACTGATGGCCACAATCAGCTACAAGCAGTGGTCAGAGAAGACTCTAAGGTCAACAGAGACCAGGGTGAAGATATGGAAGTTGACTGGAGCGAAAGCACAAGAGTTCAAAGAAAAATTCAGAGCTCTACTTCATCAGGGAGAAGAGGAAATGGGTGGAGTCAAAGAAGAATGGCAGCATCTCAAAGCAGCATTTATGAGGACTAAGGAACAGATATGCTGCTGAGCCAAGTATAGAAATAAGGTTCATGGAGAAAGCTACTGACTGAAAGCAGAAGTCCAGGACGTTATCAAGGCAAAGGAGTACAGGAAAATGTGCTAGATAGAAAAGTGGGACCAGGCTAAGAATGAAATACTAACTGGCTAACAAAGAGGCTAAGAGATGTTTACAATAGCAATGAACTGGCATAGGTTCATAGGTGTGTACTAGGCTAATGGCCCTGGGGCCTTTACAAGCCTAGCCCATAGAAGTGACCTGGCATTGTGCCGCCCGTCGTTAGTTCCCAGTGCCTCTGTCAACTAGAGCCACTGGAGTGATCCCCAGGGTGAACTTTCTATTTCTCATCCACTCATCAAGATTTCTATTGAAGAGAGCTAGTGAGGTGCAAGCTTGACATGTATGGGAAGTCTATTCCAGAGAATGGGCAGTCTCTGGGTTATGAACCTGTCCCTTCAACATGTTCTGCTGATTGTGGTAATGAGGTTGAGGTCTCTGGAGTGTGTGGTGCGGAGAGATTGGGATTTCTTTACATATAGCATTTCTAACAGAGCTGGGTCAGACATGGCTTTGCAAGTCAAGCAGAGATTGCCTCTTAGTAGACAATATGAGACAGAGAATAGCTGGAGTTTTTTTAGTTCGTCTATGTAGGACATGTGTTTAAGGCCTAGGATCCTCTTCGTGAGGTCCTTTTGTGGCCTCTCCAGCTGTTACAGATGTTTAGTGAGGTACATGCCAAATGGGGCATTATACTCTATGACTGGTCTAATGAGGGAAGAGTAGAGAGAAATGATGACCTCTTTCTTCCTCGTTGCAAAACCCTTGGTAATGAGATGTGCCACATAGAAGGACTTTCTGAACAGAGTGGCAATGTGGTGGTCGAAGGAGAGGTTGCTGTCAACCTGTGTCCCCAAATCTCTTATAAAACCTTCAGTGTTCAGTGGGCTCCCACTGATGTGGTAATTAGTGGGAAGTGAGTTTTTCCCAAAGGGGACAACGACACATTTTTTGGCATTAAGCTTAAGGCCATGTTTTCGACACCAGTCATTGGTCTCAGTGAGGCCTTTCTGTAGGATGTCTGCATCACTTCGGGAATTAATAATGGGTCCCAGCATGCAGTCATCTGTGAATTTGGTCAACCAGAGTCTCTTCATGTTGACCTGGACTTCTGATAAGTAGATGCCAAAAAGGAGAGGACCCAGGACTGATCCCTGTGGGACTCCACTTGTGACCGGTCAGCAGTCTGACTTGCAGTCCGCTACCTTCACACTGTGTGTTCTATCTGTGAGCCAATTTGCAACCCACCTAACAATATTGGGGTTGATGCCTAGTATGGTGAGTTTATAAATAATTCCTGAGTGAGGAATGCTATCAAAGGCCTTGGCCAGATCAAGGTAGGCTGTATGAACTGCCTTACCTTCATCCACCACTCTGGTGATTGACTCAAAGAAGTCAACCAGGTTGAGCAGGCATGATCTACTTCTCAGCAGATTCCAAATGAGGAAAACCCGTGAAAATGTACTGCTCCAGACACAACCTATGATGAAACAGGAAGAAATATCCACACTAGAGGAAGTAAGAACAGCACTTAGGAAAATTAAGTCAGGAAAAGCAGAAGGTTCAGATGAGGTCATGGGTAGATATGATCACGATGTTGGGTGAGTTATAGGAGAAATGGTCTCTGACCGTACTCATAGCAGTAAGGAAAGGAAGGCATATCCAAGATGACTGGAGAAATGCATTCTAGTGTCAGTGTAAAAGAACAAAGGGGACATTTACAAAAGTGGGCAGTATACAGGTTTCAAACTCATGTCACACTGCATGAAAGTTCTGGGGAGGGAGACTGATGAATGAATACATGGAGTAGTACAAGGAAAGATTCAGGTTACAATGCAGCACAACTGAACCAATGTTTGCCATGAAACAGATAGCTGAGGAGAAACTTGAGATGAAGAAAATCTCCAACTGGGTATTTCTAAACTTGGAGAAAGCATATGATAAGGTTCCAAAAAAGCTGATTTGGACAGTCCTGCAATGGTATGAAGTCTCAGAAACTTTGGTAGAATTAGTGCAGGCTATGTTCAAGGACCCAATGACATAAGTACGAACAGTGTTTGGTTTCACAGAGGAGTTCACAGCAGGAGTAGAGGTGCATCAGGGTTCAGCTCTCATCCTAGTGAAGTTCATACTGATGTTGGACTACATTAGCAAACAGGTCGGAGGGGATAGATTACCAATGCTGCTGTATGCAGATGAAGTGGCATTACAAGCAGACTCTGAACAAGAGCTTAAACAAATGACAGGGGAATGGAAAGCAAACATGAAAGCACACAGGGTGAAACTAAGTATGGATTAAACAGTAACAAATGGGGAATCAGAAGAAGCTAAACAATGAAAGGTAATAGTAGAACAGGTTAACATCTTCAAGTGTAGGAGGGGTGTTTGAGGAGAAAGAAAGTCTGAATGAAGACGCCAAAGCTAGAAACAGAGGGGCTGTTGCCAAGTGTGACATAGTGTGAGAAATAGTGTGTAATAGAAAAATGCCAAAGAAGCTGAAATTAAGGTGTACAAACAGTGGTGATACCAGTACTACTGTAGGGTACAAAAATCTAGGCCACTGAATACATACCTCTCAACTTCTTAGTGGAGAAAATCTGTACAAAGCCAAAAATAATGGGAGGGACAAAGGCCAAAACATAGGGACAGATTTTAAATGTTGCTCTTATAAATGTAGAAAGTTGCTAGAATAACAGGTTTGGTGTTACCATGCATTTTCTGACAGATATTTAATCTGAAACTCAAGTGTATTTTATTATTTAATGACTTCAATCCTCAGTAATTTGTCAGAAAACCACAGATTTTATGAGGAACAAACCAAAACTATAAGGCAAAAATCTGGGCATTCTGCAAATATCTGGACAGTTGATAGGTATGACTGAATGCAAAGCAGCTGAGGAAGCTACAGGTGATGGAGATGAAGTATCTGAAATGGGTGGCAGGATGTGCACTGTGGGACAGACAAAGAAATGAGTACATCAGAACAAAAGCCCTAGTATCTCCAACTGGAGAAAAGGACAAAGAGGACAGATTACTGTGGTTCAATCACATATGCAGGAAAACAAAAGATGATTTGGTGAAGAAGATTTGAAAGAGACATGAAGAAGGCCAAAGGAAATAAGGATGTCCAGCAAAGGCACGGATGGACTGTGTGAGGGAAGACTTATGACAATCAGGCATGAGTGCTGCGGAAGGTAGGAGAAGCACTGAATTAAGAGAACTGGTGACATACATGCAGTACCCTGACTTCATTTGGAAGATGGAGAAAAACGGGTGGATGTTGATTACAATTATATAAATATTACCCTAAAACAATGAGTGAGAAGGTCACTGAAAAACAATCAGTAAAAACAAAATGAAAACTCCAGCAAAGCAAGAACTTCCACTGAGTGACCTCCCAAACCTCTTGTATCAGAGGCACATGGGATATATGCAAATGATCCTTATGAACATCAAGTGTTTTAGCTAACTGGCGATTCTGAATGCCCATGACTTATTTCATCGTTTTATTACCCTGGTATAAGTTTGTAAAGATTTAGCAGGAACTTTATTATTTCAGTGGAGGCTTGTATATATACTATATATATATATATATATATATATATATATATATATATATATATATATATATATATATACACACATACACACACATGCACACACAACAAAAAGTATAACAATTTTTTTTAGAAATTACAGAGAATTGCAATACATGTACATGCAATCAACAATGCAATACATGTACAGTCAGGCAAAAGGAAAAGAAAACAGTTGCAGTTATATTTAATAAAATATTTCATCAGATGACAACTGGTTGTTGGATTATGTTGGGGTATGGTTGAGAAAACAGTAATATTTGCATTCATGAAATAAGATTCCTATAGTTAGTTTAGCATATTAGTGAAAGATGGGGTAATAAGAGGCATTTATGGAATAACATATTAATTAGCAGCAGTGAGTGTGTTAGAGGATTAAGAGCGGGTACTAGGGTAAGTACAGTAGAGTGGAAAAGCTAGGGAGATATAGTTATTTAGGTGGATGTAAATCTTGCTTCTTTTATAGTGTCCATGTGGTTTGAGTAGGTTAAGTGTAGATTAATAGTTTTGTAGAGGAGTTCAGGGTATAGAGGCTTGAGAGGAGATGCGGGAACATTGCCGCAAGGTGAAGGGATGATGGCGAAGAGACCTTTTGAAGGAGGAAGCATTGCTAATTGTTCTGATAGATGATGGGAGTTAGTTCCAGAGTTTGGCCATAGTGCAGGAGTAAAGCATTTGACCAGCTGGAAGTTTTGTTTTTTCTACCTGTAACAGAAATTGCTTTTTGGATCTGGGAGGTCTGTTGGGTTGGTACAGAGTTAGCACTGGGGAGAGGGCTGGGCAGCTTGAAGGCCTACAGATGATTTTATGTGCTGTAGTTAATTGTAAGTATCTGAGGTAATGTGGAAGTTCAAGCCAGTTCAATGAGTGGAGAGAGTAGCAGCGATGTGAGGAGTATTTTGCGTTTTTTGCAAACTTGGCAATTCTGTTGTAACAAGTCTCAATTTTTATTTTCAGAGAGGACTGAATGTTGATAACTTGCATGCTGGACATTGCTTCTGATATTGAGAAGTAGTGGCCAGTTGTACTTTATGTCAGTAACACTGAAACTACTTTGTTGCCTCTGTGGCAATATCCAGAGAAACCACAGAGAACATCACACAGTGATCATGCTAGTCCATTTCTAGGAAAATGTTATGGTTATTGTGAATGTTTTATTCAAAACAGATGGATGGGTGCCTGCAACAGCAATGACTTTGGCTGTAACTTCTGAAAGTTAAAGACATTTCCCTATCCATAGGTTCATAGGTTCATACTAGGCTATCTGCCCTAGGGCATTTATAAGCCTAGCCAGAGTGTGTTTGGCTTTCGCCACCCATTTTAAATTAACTTTGCTATGCCCTTTTTCGAGGTTAGTATACTGTGCCTTTGTCTAACAGTGACACAGAAGTGATACCCGGGGTAAACCTACGATCTCCCATCCACTCATCAAGATTCCTCTTGAAGAGAGTCAATGAGGGACTCTGCCTAACCTGGACTGGGATTTTATTCCAGAGTGAAGGGAGCCTCTGGGTTATGAATCTGTCCCTCCAGCATGTCCTATTTATTTCAGTGCTAAGGTTCAAGTCTCTCGAGCGCGTGGCTCGATGGGATTTGGATTTTCTGAGGTGCAGCATGTCCATTAATTCTGGGTTGGACATGGCTTTATACGTCAGGCACAGATCGCCTCTGAGCAGGTGGTATGCCACTGAGTAGAGCTGGAGTTTCTTTAACCGGGCAGCATATGGCATCTGTTTGAGCCCTTTGATCCTCTTGGTGAGGTACTTTTGGGGCCTTTCCAGTTGCTGCAGGTGTCTGAGGTGTCCATGTCATACCTGAAGTGGTCATGCTGGATAGTTCATCATGCCATATCTGATGGGTTTCTGACTTCTACACTCCACCATCAGCTTTTCTTACGCACCTTATTTCTACACCTTGGCCGTGCAGTTGTTCTGTAGTCTTCATATATACTGTTTAGAAACACTGGCATTCTTCTTCACCTTCACCCATTTCCTCTTCTTTCTATGGTGCATGAGCCCTGAGTATTTCTTTGAACTCTGATCCTTTCATTTGAGTCCACTTTCAGATCTTCAGCCTAGTCTCTGTTGACCTTTAGAGGGCTTTCTGACCACTGCTTGCAGCTGAGTGTAGCCACCAGAAGTTTATGCTGTGTGCCAACTGCTTAATTGGGGTTGAATTTACAATCTCTGATTCTGTGCCATGTCCCTTCCTTAATAGGAGGATGTCTACTTGAGTTGCATGTTGGCCACGCTTGTATGCAGTCTTGCCTGACTCTCTTGCTGAACCATGTATTAGTCACCATCAAGCCATTTGCCAGATAGAAGTCTAGAATGGCCTCTCCTTTATTCCTGTTGCCTCACCTGTGTGGACCCAGGCAGTCTTTATATCCTGTTCTGACTGTCCCAATATGAGGCCCATGGTATCAGTACCAACTCATGGTGTCCTGCTTTATCTAGTAGGTTCTGCAATTGTTGCTTGAATGCACTCTTTTCCTTACCATCTCAACCCTGTTGTGGGTCAGAGGCTAAGATTATGAATCCTACCCTACATTTGCACTGGAGTCTGATTGCCATGAGTCTGTCACTAATTCTGATAACACTCTCCCTTCATTGCAATTCTCAAACCATTTCTAGACTCTCCTCCCCTAAATATCAGTCATAGACTCTGCATACCAAGCCAAGTGGCTTTGCTGCACTGCCCTTTCACCTTGTCTCCTGGATGCACAGGATGTCCAGTCCAGATGGTACCATCACGTTATTCACTGTCGAACTAAATCCTATCCGTGAACCATCACTTAGCGTAGCAATTCTTAGTTCATATTTGGCAGGTTGATGGGCCAATATAACTATCCTTGGTAACTCAGAATGGCAACTGGACACTGGGTGGCCAGTAGCTTATTGACCCAGGACTGCCGGGCTTTATGCTGGGCACACACTGGGCAATAGAGACAGACAGAGCTCTTCTACCATTAGCATGGGTCCCTAGTATATAGGTCAGAGTAGGCTGGCTCCTCAACCCACTTATCACCAGCAAGTACCCATGCCAGTTTTGTGCGATGTTAGTCTATATGGCCATATCACCTAGAGTCAGTTTTTATGCCATTGAGTGGCTAGACCTGTGATCCATTTTCTCCTGTCTAGAGGACACAGCATACTACAACTGATGGCTAAAGCACTTGGTCTACACAACTCTACCCAGATAGACAAGACCTGGAGTCTGTGCTGCTGCTTGTGACTCCATTCAGTTTTGGGTGACTGAGAAGTGGAAACAGAATTTCAGTAGTACTGTACATGCCTTTCATACAACAGGATGGGGTATGCATTCCAATGTAATTGTGACAACACTGAATGTTGCATTTGTGCTGGTATTATGACTGGTTCCCCATAAGAAAAATGTTTGTATGATTTGTTTTTTTCATACAAAAGGTGCAAATTCAGATTCCTACAGTCTGAAAACCCTATCACTGTGTATTCTCATACTCTGAATATCACTGAATCTTTACATATGCATGATATAATTTGTCTATTACACATTTTAAACATATTTAAGTAGGTCCAGCTTGATCAGTTTTTCTTCTAGTGGAGCAGAATTACTATTCTGAGGGGGCGGCAGTCTGCTTAAAGCAATTATAATCATACCTCTCAACCTCTTAGTGTTAGAATTCTGGGCAAAGCCAAAAATAACCGGTGGACAAAGGCTCAAAAATGAGGGACAGATTTTAAATATACAGGACATTAAGTGGAGTAGTGATATGTACTATGTGGTTAAGGGTGTGAAAAGTTTACACACTAGTATTAGACATCATGATGGCATTAAAGCCTTGAATTGTTTTTTGGGCAATTCTCCCCTGTACTGTTACATAATAGAACTTACACAATTTTGTTTATTAAATAATTTTTTTTGTCTTTGATGGATGTGTATATCACCAGTTACAGGGTACTGCCATGGGGGCATCTTTTCCCCCATGTATGCAAATTTGTTTATGGCACTTTTTGAGCTTAAATACTTGTATAAGCATGAGTTTGTGAAAAATAATGTTATTGCCTATTACAGATACAGAGATGATTTAATTTTTTGTTTGTAAAGGTGGTAGGCATAATGTTATGAATTTTCAGTTGGATTTAGAACAAAATGTTTATGGTGTGAAATTTGATTACATACAGTGTGGTAGCATGGTTCATTTCTTTGATTTAGTACTAGAGGGTGTTAATGGTGGGGGCATTAAGAATCAGTACATAGTATATTTGCAGACAATTTCCATTTTTTGCATGGGGCTAGTTTTCATCCCCAACATTTGCTGGAAGCCCTACCCTACGGGAGTTTCTTCAAATGCACAGAATTTGTAGTGATTGGTGGGGGTTGTAAGAGAGTGTAGGTACACTTTTTACATGTTTATTAACAGGGGTTAGAACTACAATGTGGCTAAGAAGTCTTTACAAAGAGTTGTAGCATTTAGACTGGGGTTAAATCAGTGTCAAAATGTCATGCATAGAGAAAGGAATAATATTGAATCTTGCAAAAATCAGATATATTTTGTTACAGTGTATAATAGTCTGAGCAATAGGATTAATAAAATATTACATAGCTGTTGGAAATTTTTTACTTCAGGACAAATTGGAGAGAATAATAGCAAATAGCCCTTGCACTTCCTATAAAAAAAGAAAAACGTTTGAAAGATCTTTTGGTTTCTAGCTATTTCTCTATGCCTAATGAGACACTGCACATAATTCCTGCCATGAGGGGCACTCGCCCTTGCGGTGGTTGCTCTATAAGTTTCTGTGTTACAAATTTTAAGAAAATAAATGGCATTAAGTTTTCTCCTAGAGGTAGCAGTGAAGGGATAATATATGCTCCCAGCTGGCCTTGTAATTTATTTTATATAGGAGAAAGCAAAAGGAAATTTAAAGTACGAATACAGGAATATATAAGAGATATAAAGAATGGTAAAATAAAAAGTAATGTTGCAATGCATTTTAAAACAGTTCATAACGCTGATCATTCTTTGTTAAAAGCTTCGGTTTTAGAGCAAGTTTTTATGAAAATTGGTGAAATATGTGATATTAAGGACAAACTTCTTTGTAAAGAATCTGTTTATATTTTAAAGTTCAATACTATGGTACCTGTAGAGGCTTAAATTTAGAGATTAATTGGAAACAATTACTATGTAATAATTAATTGATGAATGGTGTTATATAAAGTCTGTGTAAAGCTGTGTGTTTTGTATTACTCCTGGAAGGCTGGAAGCCGAGGAGCTAGAGTTTTGAGTTTTTTTTATTAAACTTATGTTTGTGCTGTGGCCAGTTGTGGATTTCTTCTTGCTGCTGTTCTTCAAGTTGTTACATACATATTTTAAATATTCCTGTTATAAACTTAGAAAGTTGCTACAATGACAGTTTTTGCATTAGTATGCATTTTCAGAAGGCTAAAAGTCTGAAAACCTAATGCCTGCCATTGTTTTAGTGGCATCAATACTTAACGATGTGTCAGAATATCACAAATGTTATAAGGGACAGATCGAGCAACAGGCCACCCCCGTGGCCACACCATTTTTTCTGCTGAAAATGCATACTGTCAAAGTAAATTAAATTCTTTTTAAACACAATTTCCATCAATTCCCTAACCAAATTGATTTCTGAACTTGACAAATCACTAGCACCAACTAAAAATTCATAGAACCACTGTAGCCCCTCACGATTTGGAATAGCTGTAAAAAGATCTTTAAGACTGACTGTGATGGACAACTGAATGAAATTATTTTTAATCACAATTTCCATCAGTCCCTAACCAAACTGATTTCTAAACTTGACAAATCACTAGCATCAACTATGAATTCATAAAACCACTCTAGTCCCTAACAATGTGGAGTAGCTATAAAAAGATCTTTAAGACTGACTGTGATGGACAATTGATTGTTACTGCATTTCTCTTTAGTAAGTAACATTAAAAAGTCCTATGAGTGCACTCTGATCTTTCCAAAATTGTTTTGGCACAGTGGGAAAAGAATTATGTAATCAATTCTGACTGTGAAGTGTTAGAGTTTATAGTTGAGGCGTTTGCATGATATGTGTATCTTGCAGAATTAATCTTCTGATAGAGTAGTGTAATTTTTGGAATATATTTATTCCATAACATAATTTTTTCAATTTATGAGTGAATTGTCCTCAGAGAAGTTGCGTTTTTAGATAGAGAAATGTTAAAAGATAAAATTAACAAGGGTTTTATTTCTAATATTTATTGAAAATTGACTTATTTGAACTCACTTTTACACTTCAGTAGTTGCCATATATTACATAAAAAAACCCTTAGTTAAAGGCCCAGTGGTTCAGTTAGCTAGAATGGTTATGTTCCAATGAGATTTTAAACTTTGACAAAGATTTATTGGATAATTTGAGTGATGACATTTTTAGAAAGATAAATCAAGGGCAGGGCTATATTATCCCCTTTTATGGAACTGTGCCAATAATTACTGTGTTAGGCAAAACAGACAATCTATACTAAGGCCATGGCCATAACTTAATAGTATTGATAGCTGTTAATAAAACCTGGACTGTTTTTATACATAATGGTGGAGTAACCAAGTTGTTGGTGAATAAACCTACATTTCTTTACAAAAGGGTGTGAGTTTTAAAAATGATATGCAAAGACTTGTTAATGCCAAATGTAGATAATAAGTTGTGGAATGATCCATATAAATATGGGGGACATAAGCAGTATCCTTATATTTATAAGGGTGAAAATATATATATTCAAGCAATTTGCACTTTTATAAGTAAAGATTATTTCACTTGTAACACAAAAGGTGCGGTTTATATAACATTGTACCAAAATTGTACATTCTATGTGGGGAAAAACTGAGAAAAATCCAAGAGACAGGATATACAAGCACATACTCGATATTAAAAACAATGTATATGAAATGCACTGTTTAAACTTGTGCATCAATTCTTGGACCATAGGTTTTTATTTTCTGTTCTGGAGAAAGTTATTGTAGACCCAAGATGCTGCAAATGGGTGAAGTAATTGAACTCCTGGAAGCTGTATTGGCAATTAACTTTGAATGCAGACAAATTCCTGGGTTAAATTGATTTACTTCTATTGCTTGTATTTTAAAAATGAAACCATCAGAAGTTTAAAAGTAGTATTCAATGTTGTGATTTTTAAAGTGTTTATGTTAGTAGTACTAAGATAAAAATTGTTTATAATAGTGATTTTATTTTTTAAAAAATGCTGACAATGTCATGTGATTCATTTTTAATTATTATAAGAAGTGATTGTATATGCACTATATGTTCTGAGGAAGTTCTTGAAACTTAAGGGATGAAAGTACATAACACTTGTAATAAACTAATGTTCAAGATTTAAACTCTGTGGTATATTTATTTTCAACATAGTTAAAGAAAGTTCCTTACTCCAAAAAAACACTGCGATACTACCTATAATTAACTACAGAATGTTTCTTCCTACAGGCATCAGGGTTCTCCAAGTGGATTTTATGTGAAAACATTGCAACAACAACATATGGAGGTATATCATATGACCAAATCAGTAGTGGTGTCATACTGCATACATACACTGTAAAAATAAAAGCATTTGTTTAGAAACTCCGAAGGATTTGTCTTTATCTAAGCCTCAGATAACTTCATACAGCAGCATACATAAAGGAGGAGCTAAGACAGCTGACAGTCTTGGATAGTGATATTTAGTTAAGCAGTTAAACAACCCCCCCCCCCAAAAAATATATATATTGCTTTTTTGGCGGCACTTGGCGCACACAGTTAAGGCTGATTTAGGGTTTGATTCCTTCAGTCCTCATTTGCAGCACTTTCCGCTGGCAAGTGACTTAACCATTGCTCCTGGGTCACCCCTGAAAAGGAACTGTGTGCCCAGCAGGCCTACCTGGTTAATACATGGGTGTTTGGCTGAATTGCTTGCACTTTCTCTTCGACTGTATTTAAACCAAAGCAACGACCACATGACCCTGGAATATAATTTAATTTGCCCAAAATAGGCATTTAAAGGTCAGTAAATACTACCCTTTACAATATTTCTCATTTTTAAACTGACATTCATTCTGCTTATGATTTACTCCCACTACATCTTTTAGACTTCTCAGTATATGCATGCACTAAAAACATGTTGCACCATAAATTCCAGCTTGGACTGTACAGCATACTGAAACACTGCACAGCGACATACATTGCCAGATCCTAACCAAAGGCAATATTAAAAAAATACTATATTAAAAATGAAATTTAATGCTTTACTGAAACCCACCAATGTGAGAGTATGCTCTTCCTACAACCTATTACTTTTGCATTCAGACTCTCAGGTTGTACCACCAAATAGATAAAGAAGTACTTTGCCGCAGTACAAAACAGAATACTTCCCATTTCCTAAGGCTGTGTAACCTCAGAGTCTAAATAAAATATAGGGAGACATGGGCCGTATGTACAGAGTGGCTGGCTGTCCCGCAAAGCATAACAGAGCAATACTGTGGCCACAGTTTTGTAGTTTATAGCACATAACTATACAACGTGAATGTGTAATAGAAACCACTTTATCTCTAAAACTAATAATAAAGCAATAAAGTACAGTTTCAAGATACAGGACTGACCTGTAATGCTGTAAGACAGTAAATCATAAACATCTGACATATACTACTGTTTCATCATATAACATATTGGTGTCTTTTTTTTTTTTTACCATAGCCTGTACTCACTGTAGAACTGTATGCTTTTGGTGTCAATGTTTTTGTTAGGGTTTGTGACTACATCTCCAGGTTACCAGATTTGACTTTTCATGGTGTTTCATTTGACATGCTAAAAGACAGCCTAACTATCATAATATTTATGCATACTTTTTTTGAATTTTGCAGATCATTTCAATAATAGTAACAGTTACCACTTTTCTACTTTTGCAGATCATTTCAGTGAGCGTCTTATGTATGCATGGTTATACCAAATGTATGCATGGTTATACTAATTTTCTGCATCTCCTAGAAATAAATTTATGTTACTTATTCATGCAAATCCAACTCAGTTCTGTGAGTTTCTTCGAACATTTGAGCCATTTCAAGTATTTTTTGAAATCTTGTTTTTTTTTAGTCTGCAACTTTCTCTGAAAACTACTAATTATTTAAGTTATGAAACAATCAGTTTATCTTGCAACATTTCTGTTTCTACATAATGTCATTAGCATTCTTAGCTTCCTCACATAATAAAATATTTTACTAACTTTCATGCTGCAAGAAGCGAACCACTGAAGAGTGATTTGCTGTAATGCTGATGGCTCTTATAAAATTTATCTCTGCAGCTTTACCATACCTCTCAACTGCCCAGATTTGCCCAGAATGTCAAGATTTTTTTGCCTCATATTTTTGGCCTGTTCATAAAATTTGTAGTTTTTCCTGACAAATCAATGACAAACTGAAGTCACTAAATAATGACAGACATTTGTTGGACATGGGTTCATAGGTACTATGCTCATAACTGTACATCATCATCAGCCCCTTTTTCCACATGGGGTTGGGTATCGTGTTAACTGCCGCCAACTCTCGCGATTCAGTGCCACACTCCTGCTTTCTTCAACACTCATACCTGATTGTCGTAGATTTTCTTTCGCACAATCCATCCACCTCTTTGCTGGACCTCTATGTTTCCTCTTACCTTCTTCCTGTCTGTCCCAAATCTTCCTCACCAGATCATCTTCTATTTTTCTGTATGCGTCCAAACCACCATAATCTGTTCTCTTTGATCTTTTCTGCAATTGGAGCTACTTTGGCTTCTGCTCTTATGTCCTCATTTCTTCATCTGTCCCACAGTGTGCATCCTATCACCTTTCTCAGGCACTACATTTCCATCATCTCTAGCTTCTTTAACTGTTCTGCCTTTACTACCCAGGTTTCTGTACCATACAGTGGTACTGATCGCATCACTGTCTTGTACACCTTACTTTTCAGCTTCTTTGGCATTCTTCTGTCATACACTGCACCTGACACTCTATGCCAAGTGGCTGCAGCCCCTCTGATTCTAGCTTTTACCTTTTCATTCAGAGTTCCCGTCTCCTCAACCACTCCTCCCAGATACTTTGAAGCTGTTTACCTGTTCCACTATCTTCCCTTCTATCTCTATTTTCAGCTTCTTCTGATTTCCCCAATTTGCTGCCATTACCACTATCTTATCTGTGCTTAGTTTCATCTCATGTGCCTTCAGTTTTGCATTCCATTCTCCTATCCTTTGCTGACGTTCTAGCTCAGAGTCTGCCTCTAATGCCACATTGTCTGCATATAGCAACTTTGTTGATCTGTCCCCTCCGACCTGTTTGCTAATGTAGTCCCTCACCAGTATGAACAGCAGGGGCTCAGAGCTGTACCCTGGATTACACCCACTCCCACTGGGAACCCCTCTGTGATGCTGACCACTGTTCATACTTCAGTTATTGAGTCCTTGCAACAGCCTGCACTGATTCTACCAGTGTTTATGGGACTTCAAACCACTGCAGTACTGTCCAGATCAGCTTGCATGGGACTTTGTCATATGCTTTCTCCAGGTCAAGGAATGCCCAGCTGGACTCTCTCCTCATCTCTAGCTTCTTCTCAAGTATCTGTCTCACTGCAAACATTGGGTCAATTGTGCTGCATCCTGATCTGAATCCGAACTGCTCATCTCCCATCTTACATTCTACTACTCTGCGTATCCGTTTATCAATCACCCTCTCCAGAACTTTCATGCAATGTGATAGGAGTTTGATGCCTCTGTACTGCCCACAGTTGTGGATGTCTCCCTTTGTTCTTGTACACTGGCATGAGTATGTTTATTCTCCAGTCATCTGTGATACTTCTTTCTCTCCACACTGCTATTAGTACCTTCAGGAGCCATTTCTCCTCTATCTCACTAAGCATCTTTATCATATCTGCTGTGACCTTATCTGAGCCTGCTGCTTTCCCTGACTTCATCTTCCTTAGTGCTGTTGTTACTTCTTCTAGGGTGGGCTTCTCTTCTTCTCTCATCATAGGCTGTTTCTGGGCAGTACATCTTTTGTGGGGTTTTCTTCATTCAGAAGCTGCTGGAAATGCTCCTTCCATCTGCCTTTGATGTCCTGTGGACTGGTAAGCAGGTTATTGCTGGCATCCCTTATGAAGGGTGTCTGACTATCTTCTTTATTTTTCTGTTTTTGACTTGCAACCTGGTAGAGTCCCTCCGATGCCCTATTCTTTGCTATTGCAACTTATTTCTTAGCTTTGTTGTTAGCCAACCAGTAGTCCTTCCTAGTCTGGTCAGTATTTTCTATCTCCCACTTCTTCCTGCACTCCTTTTTTCTTTTGATGACTTCCTAGACTTCTGCAATCCACCACCAGCTTTCCTTATAGGTTCATAGGTAGGTGCTAGGCTATCGGCCCAACGGCCTATGTAAGCCTAGCTAACAAGGTTCCCTGGCTTACGCCACCCAAGAAAGTTATTTTCCTGTGCCACTGTCGAGCAGAAACACAGAAGTGATCCCCGGGGTGTATTTCTTATTTCCCATCCACTCATCAAGATTTTTCTTGAAGAGTGCTAATGAAGAACTTTGCTTGACATAGATGGATAGCCTATTCCAGAGTATGGGAAGTCTCTGGGACAGGAATCTATCCCTCCAGCATATCCTGTTTATTGTGGTGACCAGGTTTAGGTCCCTAGAGTGTGTAGCTCGGAGGGATTGGGATTTCTTTAGGTGTAGCATGTCCAACAGCTCTGGGTTTGACATAGCTTTATATGTTAGACAGAGATCACCTCGGAGTAGGCGATATGCTACGGAGTAAAGGTGAAGTTTTTTTGAGAAGGTCAGTGTAGGGCATTTGTTTGAGGCCAGTAATCCTCTTTGTGAGGTACTTCTGTGGCCTTTCCAGCTGCTTCAGATGGCTTGTGAGGTACATTCCAAAAGGGGCGTTGTACTCTATAATGAGTCTAATGAGTGTCGAGTAGAGGGGAACAATGACCTCTTTTTTCCTGGATGAGAACTCTTTTATGATGAGGTGTGCCACGTAGAAGGTCTTCCTGACTACTGTGCCGATGTGACTATCAAAGGAGAGACTACTGTCCACCTGGGTCCCAAGGTCTCTTATCACACATTCGGTGTTAAGTAGATTGCTGCCTATGTGGCAGTTCATGGGTACAGGGCTTTTACCAAAGGAGATGACACTGCACTTTTTGACATTGAGCTTGAGGCCATGGCTCTGATACCAGGCATCTGTATCAGAGAGGCCCTTCTGTAGGACGTCCACATCATTTGGGAACTTGACTATGGCTCCTAGTTTGCAGTCATCTGCAAACTTCATTAGCCAGAGGCCTTCTGTGTTAGCCTGTACTTCAGAGAAGTAGATACCAAACAGGAGAGGTCCCAGGACTGAACCCTGTGGTACTCCACTTGCCACTGGTTTGAGGTCAGATTTGGAGTCTGCAACTTTTACAGTGTGGGTTCTGTCAGTGAGCCAGTTGGTAACCCATCTTGTGACATAGGGATTTATACCTAGTTTAGTGAGTTTAGCTATAATTCCAGAATGGGGGATGGTGTTGAAAGCCTTGGCGAGGTCAAGATAGGTTGTGTGAACCACCTTACCCTCATCTACGGCTTTGGTGACTGCCTCAAAGAAGTCGATCAGGTTCAGGAGGCATGATCTGCCTTTCACAAACCTGAACTTGGTGGGATCCAGAGTTTGGAGGTTACTGATGTCTTTGTTTATGAGTTCCATGATGATATGTTCCATGGCCTTGCAGACCAGGCTCGTCAGGCTAATAGGGCGATAGTTCCCAGGATCAGTGGTGGCTCCCCCTTTGTGGAGTGGAATAGCTGTTGCTGTGTGCCATTCAGTGGGTACAAAGCCTGATGCGGGGCTATTATTGAACATGGTGCTTAGGTGGGGAGCCAGTTCATTCTGAAGTTCGTGTAAAACGCAGCCTGGGATGTTGTCCGGTCCCATGAATGCTGTGTTTTTGGCTTTAGAGAGTGCAGCTTTTACCTGTGTAGTTGTGATTACAGGGACTCTGCATTCTTCCTGTATAGATATGGGCCCTTTAGGGGGTGAGGGGGGATAAAGTTAGCACTGAACCTATCTGCCAGGATGTTGGCAATATCAGTTGGTTCTGTAATTTTCGTGCTGTTGTGCTGTAACTCAGGAGCAGATCTGGGTGTTGCCATCAAGATTCTTGACATAGCTATAGAATGCTTTGTGGTTGTTATGTACCTTATTTCTGTGCCTGGCTTGGCCACATATCTTTTCTGTAGTCCTAACACATGCTGTTTTTAGGCGCTGCCATTCTTGTTCAACTCCACCTATTTCCTCCTTTTCTTGGGGTGCTAGAGCCCTGAGTAATTTCTTGAACTGCTGTTCTCTCCAGTCAACTTCCAGGTCTCTGTTGACTTTAGAGCCTTCTCTGATCACTGCTTGCAGCTGATTGTGGCAACTAGTGGTTTTTGCTGTGGGCCAACCGTTTTGCTGGGGATGACTTTGCAATCACGGATTCTACCCCAGTGCTCATAACTGTACATGTAATTGCAACTGTTCTTGGTCTCTCTGTTATATTCATTTCTTCACTATTATGTCAAACAGAGCTCCTCATTAGCACTCTTCAAGAAAAATCTTGATGATTGGATGGGTAACAAGAAATTCACCCGGGGATCACTTCTGTGGTTCTGCTTGACAGGGGCACAGGAAAATAATTTTCTTGGGTGGTGAAAGCCAGTGTACCTTTTGGCTAGGCTTGTATAGGCCCTAGGGCCAATAGCCTAGTACCTACCTATGAACCTATGAACCTATTACTATTCTGTTCTGCACTGTATAACTATGTGTACACTGTTATTTGCATGTGTATTTGTATATAATTATTAGTGTTAGTATTGCTACTGTTTTTGGAGCTTTTCTCCCTGGGCCTCCGCTGAAAACAGGCTCCTAGCCCAGTCGGACATTACCTGGTTAACAAATGTAATAAATAAACAAAATAAATACATTTGAGTTTCAGACTTCATATCTTCTAGAAAATACATAATATTTCAAAAACTGTTATTCTAGAAGCTTTCTAAGTTTATAAGAGCAATATTTAAAATCTGTCAATCTGTCCCTATTTTTGGGCCTTTGCCCCCTCAACATATTTATTTTTGGCTTTGTCCAGATTTCTTGCACTGAGAAGCTGAGAGGAATGGCTTTAAGCACTGTTGCCAACAAAAATGCAAACTATATCTTAGTAACCCTTTCAGCTCTGAATCGGTGAATCGGAGAGCTGAACGGTACTGTAGTATTGCATTTACTACTGCTACAGACGTTCTGAGATTTCAATTTTCTTTGGATTTCAGTCTAGGCACAGAATTTCCAGATTGTGCCTTATATTTTTGGTCTACTTTTCATAAAAATTGTGTTTTTCTGGCAAATCACCGAGGATTGAAATCATTAAATAATAACGAACATTTGACTTCAAAACCTTTCAGAAAATGCATGCTAACACAAATCTTGTTATTTTAGCAATTTTCTGTTTATAAGAGCAGTATTTAGAATCTGTCCCTATTTTAGGTCTTTGTCCCCCCACAATTATTTTAGGTTTAGTCCAGATTTCTTGCACTAAGAGGTCGAGAGGTATGCTGCAAATCCATGACAGTACTTGCTTTCTTTTGCCATTTCAGTAATTCGTTATCTTTAGGTTTATCCCTGTAGAAGTCTAGTTCATATTCTTAGAATTTGTTTTACCATCTGCCATACTTTTCACATGACTGTCCTGATTTTGGCAGTTTTGTCTTGTGAAAAATCATGAAATGTTCTAGTATTTAAAGATAACAAGTATTTTCTAACTTTCCTTTAAATATTGCTGAAAACAAAAGAAATAGAATCCCATAATAGTGTAACTTTCTTCTTCTTCTTCTTTCGGCTTTTCCCGGTTAGGGGTCACCACAGTGGATCACCTGTCCGCTCATGATTGGCAGTGGAGTTTTACAGTGTCGAGTTGCCAGCCCAGCGTCCAACCTTCCACAGAAGACACACACATGCACATACACACACCTAGGGCCAATTTAGAGTGTCCAATCCACCTACAGCATGTCTTTGGGATGTGGGAGGAAACCGGAGGAAACTCACGCGACCACAGGGAGGACATGCAGACTCCGCACGGAAGGCACCCCAGCTGAGGATCGAACTGGAGAACCTCTTCTTGTGAGGCGACAACGCTAATCGCTGCACCACCGTGGCCGCCCATAATAGTGTAACTTTACTTTTGTTTAATTTAAGGTATAACTTTGCACGTTATGTGCTAGAGAAACATCTCAAGTTCTTATTATATGTTTTGGCTGAATTAAGCAACTTTGGACCTTTAGATACCCGAATACTAGTTTGTAAATATTTATAACTGTTTTTGGATGATTTTGGGATGTTTTGGAAAATAACAATAATAAATTTGTAAACCTAATGATATAAATTTTCATGTTTTAAAATCTCATTCATTGTCAGAATCTAGTATAATTCATGCCAGTGTGTATAAAGCATTTTCTTAGGCTGAAAGAGCAAGGAGATTGATAGATTTAGATAGAAATTGTAAGAAAAGCTATTAAATTATTCACTGTCTGTTTGCTGATACATTATTAAGGAGAATGCTTTATACCTCTTGTCTCTCATGAATGTGGACAGCTGTGTTCCACCATTTCTTTTACTGAATCTGAAAAGCTGTATAATGTGTTTTAACCTCTGATCAATTTGGACAGGATTTTTTTAATTTAAATTTGTCATTTTTTAGAGTTAGCAGCTCTAGACAAATCTGTTTTTGTAACATGAAAAGTTATATACTGATGGTGGTCTGTATAACAGCTTCTACCGAACAGCATCAAGGAAGGTTTTCTTTCTGGAACAGCTGTCACACATTCCTGTATTGTATTCAGAAGCCAACAAAACTAATTTTTATTTATTATATTGGTATGCAGCAACCTCTGTCATGCTTATCAGGCATGATTGGCTTAGTGTAGGGTTATCCCCTGTCCCTCTTTGCGAGGGACAGTCCCACTTTGGGCAGTTGTGTCCTGCGAAAACAACTAAAAAATGGCAAATGTCCTGAAATTTTAACACAAAATATATTTCTTAAGTTTTCTTTAAGAGTTGTATAAAACAGTTATTTTGTATCTGAAACACACAAATAGTATATGAAAAAGCATAAGCAACGCAAATACTACAAAAATAAGCTTTTATTTTGCCAAACGAGTGAAGTTCTGTCCTTTGCACTAGCTGTGGGTATGTTTTGAACTGCAAACTCTCAACTTTCTACAAAGAATGTCCCACTTTGGGCATTTGAAAAGGTGGCAACCCTAGCTTAGTGGGCAGATTTATCCACACACAATGTTAAAGCCAGGATTAGGACTCTACCAGTGTTTTCAAATGCCCTGTTTGACCAGAAGCTCATAACTTTATTCAGGAATTAAACAAAAAGGGAAAAATAAAGAAAGCACATGTCATGTTCTGTTCCTTGTGGTTAGGGATAGAAAGTAACTTTTTTAATAACAAAATATTTTATACATATTTCTTCCTTTTGCGGAAAATCATTCCAGTAGAAAACCATTAAAGATCACATCCCAGATCAGTGCAGACCTTCAGCAGCTAAATGATTCCTTCCTTTTCCTAAATCTTAACTGTGGAGGTTCCATTTTATACCCTTTCATGTGTAACTCTTCCAACCATTTTATCAGCATTCTCATCCTGAAGGAGAATTCAACAGCTCAAGAAAAGCTGGGAACACTAGGCAAATATCTATAAAGATTTGAAGTAGGATGAATTAACCCATGTGGGACAAAATGAAGCTTTTGTAATAACTTGCTTCTTGTTCATTTCTTAAATGTATGCTAGACCTCTACCCCTTTAACTATTCCTCATTGTTCAAAAGATGTTAATCTTGTTTCTTTTTGTTCTTAAGAAAGAAGACTGGAGATTAAGTCCACATCTCACAGATCTCAAGAAGCACGTTGACATTTCAAAAATTCAGGACGGCTGCCATGCAGGGGTCTAATCCATCTGTTTCCAAAGGGACACTGGATGGTAAAACTGGACTTCAAGCAAATCTGTCGGCATGCTTCAATCTTTCCTACACACAAGACATTCAATGGATTTATAATATGTTACAATCTCTTGTAAAATACAGTTCTTACTTTCAGTTTCATTACAACCACCGGGATTTTCTAAATACTTATTCCTAGGCAAAATGATTCTTACATTAAAGGGTATTCACGTATGCCTTTAACCTCAGAACAGTTTACCTTTGCCCAGCAGGGCTTAAGGTAAGATATTCCCTTTCTACATTTTCTGGGTCTGACCACCAGTGAGACAATCAGATGTCATGTCTGCTTATCAACTTCATTTTCCCTGTGGCTAGTTTTGGGCAGAATCTCACTGAGAATCTTTCTTTCCAAAGGCAGATTTTCTGACATGGTGTTACTTTTCTGTTTAATATCAAGAAAGGTGTCTGGTACTACATATAGCATGACATGAATTCCTGCTAGACGTCCAGTTAGGACAACTCAACATTACTTGAGGAATTTGGAATAAGGTAGTTCACACCCCAGAAAAGTGTTCTCTCTGATTTCACCCCACAAAATACAAGATCAGGAAGAAATAATTCATACAAACCATGAAAGAATTTTTCCCATCCCAGATCCTTATAGATCATTATGACAAACAGTTTTGACTTCCAGTGACAGCACACCAAGAATTCATAAAAGTGCAAGGCTTTTGTTAATAATGTGGAGTATGTTATATGTGGAGTTGCCTTTGTAATTGTTCAAAAATGTCTACAACAGTAAGTCAGACAGTTTCACATTTAATTAAATGTGGCATAAATATCTCCTAGCAATTTGGAGGATCTCTAGTTTTTTTCTGCATTGGGAGGTGGGAGGAAACTAGAACACCTGTCAAAACCCACACTGACAAAGGGAATCAGTGTGAACTCTGCAAAGAAGGCAATCCATCTGACAACAAGACTGGAGGAATAAGCACTGTGAGGAAATAATGCTAAATGATGCAGTGCCCTATAAAACAAACAGCAAAATAATAATAGCTGTTGGTTGAAATACAGAGCCAGCACAATAAACTTTTAAGAAGAGACAGACTGGATGTATCAGATTCATCAAACTTACATGTTACAAAATGATTTTACATTTGCCAGCTCTACTTTGTGATGTCTGTACAAATCATTTTATCAATTTTAAAAGGGATTTTTTGCCAGTGTTTATGTGACTATGGAGTTAGCATACAGAAGTGACTGGATGGACAGCCAAATCATCCACACTTTTTAACCTTGCTTCACCTGCAGTTTTGATAAGCACAGTGGTATGGCTTGTGCAGTTTGCTGTTGGGGTGTTAGATTTTTGCCAAGCTGTGGTGTGTCTGCTTCTAAGGGTAGGATCATAGGAGGTTACCAGACTAATGGCCCTAGGGCCCTTACAAACCTAGCCAAGAGTTTATTCCCAAAAAAGAAACCTCAGTCATCACCTGTCACCCCTGCTAATGAGAGATACAGGTGAAACCCCTGGGACAAATTTGTGGTTTCCCATCTACTCATCAAGGTTGTACTTGAAGAGGATCAGTGAGGTACTCTATTTGATGTGTATGGAAAGTCTGTTCCAGAGATGGGGCAGCCTCTGGGAGACAAACCTGTCTCTTCAGCAGATTTTGTTAATGCCTCATATTAGATCTAGGCCTTTCAAGTGGGTAATGCATGAGGAGTTAGACTTACAGATATGGAGGATCTCTAGTAGGGCAGGGTCCGAGATTGCCTTGTAGGCGAGACACAGATCACCTCTAAGCAATCTGTATGATACCGAGTAGAGTGATAGTGATCTTTAGGGAGATAGGGAGCTTTACTGGAAAGGCTCACCCAGATTCTGCTACAGTTTGCTGTGAGGGAAAGGTTAGTTTGCTTTTTTATTGTTGTGTTTTGTATTACTTTATTGTCTTTTTCTATTTTGTATACTGTGATTTGTTTTCTTTACACTGTGTTTTACTTTCTCATTTCCTCTCTGTTTTTACTGGCTGGTGTGAGTAAGCACAAAATTATCATTTTGTGAAATCACTCCCCTTCAACTATTTAAATTTACTGGCCATCCTACTGTATTCTATAGTACTAGAATACAAAAGTGACCACCCTTTTCAATCTATCTTGCTGTTTTAAAAATAGTGACTCTCCACTAAAACTTAACTTTTAGACAGGTAAAACTTAAGTTACCTATGTTCACATCTAACTCCTCTAGTGCACACTGCAGTGTTTAGGAAAACCATTTTTTTCATCTTACCTTTAAGCATCTATTGCAAGACCGCCAGTTATTGTAGAGCCCACATTCTGCCTCTCAGCAGTTATCTTGGGATTAGTGCTTCCTGGTGAGAGAAGGAGTGCAGTTACATTATTTCCTGGAGACTGCTAATCACCAGAACGCTTAATAACTGATTTATAGGTGACAGCTTAGAATCTGTGTTTATATTCTTATCCTGGGAGAGTAACAGCAGAGTGCATTGATTCCTGACTCTTTCTGGTTGGAGAGTGAGTGTATGTGCTTAACATGCCTGATTGGTCTGGTTGCTATTTGAGGCATCTACCAGAAAAGGCTACAAGCCTGCAGACCCTTGCATCATCTGGGACAAGACTTTGGATCACCAAACTGGCCGTGGCCTGCTTCTCTTCTTGGGATTGGTTCTAAAACTAGCTAGTTTTAGCTAGAACTCGCCAGTTTATTTAGTTTCAGCACTCAGAACTGTTTCCTTTTGCTCAGCACTTGCTCAGAACTCATTGTAAGCACTAAATAAACTAGAAATTATTACAACACTCAACTTTCCTCACTTGTCAAGACGAAAACAGTTCTTAGTACTTAAATTAATAAGCACCTATCCAGGCATGTCCATGGGTCAGCTCCCGGTGTTTTCTTCAGTCCACCTGATGAATCTGGGCATCTTGGGGCAATGTAGCAATTGCCTCATGTACACTGACAACCCTCTCCTCCTACCACCCAACACTACAACCTGTGAGAGATGCACTTATATAGCCAAACTGGAAGCCAAGCTCTCTCCTGCCAAGACTGGACTACACAAGTCAAGAGGAGAAGGTTAACACCTGCACAACACCACACTCACCACATAGTCCTTCAAAACCCACACTACCAAAACCCACACATAGAAACACAAAGCACACACCCACATTCATGGAGACTCTCAATAAAAATCTGCCCAAGCAAAAGAGACCTCCCAAGCTGAAACGCAACCACCACCCGCAACACTACCCAAATGACACATAGCCCACAAAATTAGTGTGCCACTCAACCTCAGCCCATAAGGCAAAACAAAATACCCAACACACTAGTCATAGGTGACTCTATAGTCAAGAACACTGATGTCCCACTCACCAGGCTAAACAAGGAGAAAGTTACTGTCAGCTGCCTATCGGGTGCCAGGATCTGCCACATAATGCACGCACTCAGGTCACTCCACAACAAGTACAGACACGACTCTGTCATTGTCTATGTTGGTGTGAATGACCTGAGACATACCCCCGTGGACTACATGAAAAGAGACATGGAGGAGCTCTCGGATCTTGTAGCTCAGGCAGGTATGGCCCTAGCCCTGAGTAGCATCTTGCCATTGCCCAGAATGATACCACAGTACAAGGACAAAATGATTGACTTCAACAATTGGCTAAGCTTCTGGTGTCATTCTAAGGGGATCTAGTATCTGTCTGCCTGGGACGACATGGTCGACAGACCACGATGCTTTGCCAGAGATGGCCTGCACCTGTCGTCCCTGGGATGCTGGATACTGGCTATGGCTCTTGCCACCCCTATAGTGCCTTTTTTAGGCAAGGTTCAAATGCTAAATTCACCACCGTAACAGATACAAGCAAGCAAATTCTGAGGGTAATGCTACTCAATGCTAGAAGTATAAACCTCAAAATGCACTCACTCGAGGCACTCCTTAAAATGGAGAACATCGACATCTGTGCAGTGACAGAGACCGGGTTCATGGCTCCAGAGAGCACCCCTGCATTACCAGGCTATAATTCATACCACACCTTCGCCACCTAACCTAGACCGAAACACTAAAGGCAGAAGTATGTCCATATTCATTAAGGATATCCACACCTCCAGGCTAGTTGCTCAACATAATGCATCCAAAATTATCCAAGTGCAACTAACACTGGGCAAGACTGCAATCCAGATTGTAGCTTGTTACAGATCCCCCACCATGCCCCAGGATTCCCACTCTTCATTTCTTAAGATACTGGAAAATATTAAGGTACAACCCAATACCTTAATTATGGGTGATTTCAACTACCCCACAATCAACTGGGAAAACTACTCATGTACCAACTCATTTGCTCAACGTTTTCTGGAATTCATTAATTCTAATGCCTTGGATCAGCTTGCCCACACCCCGTCCAGGGACAGCAATATTCTGGACCTGGACATTACCAATGTGGGTAACCGGTGTTCCACACCAGAGGTCAACTCCTTGTTGGTCAGATCCGACCACAAGCTAATCACCCTAGATATCCATATCCCACTCCCAACCCCCATTAAGGAAACCACCGTCAAAAACTACTCCAAAGCCAACTTCATGCTTCTTAAGACAGAAGTGGCAAACTTCACGACACCCATGCAGACGGAAAATAGAGGTATGACTGCTGAATCTTACACAAATGCACTGTATAAGCACATACATGAGTGCATAGATTGTGCCATCCCCAACAGAACCAAGACACTATCCTCCAAAAAAAGGAAGCCAATCTGGTGGTCCCCTGCCATAAACAAACTCTACAACAGAAGGAAGCTGTTGCAAAAAAGAGTAAAATCCCAAGATTGGAGGAACTCCCTAGGGGCAGCCTCAGCAAAAAGCTGAGATCCCTCATAAAATCCTCCAAAGCCAGTTATGAAAATAAAATCACCACTGATTCCAGAGACAACCACAAAGCATTCTACAGCTATGTCAAGAATCTCAATGGCAACACTCAGATCTGCTCTGAGCTACAGCACAATGGCACTTAATATACAGAACCAACAGATATTGTCAACATCCTGGCAGATAGGTTCAGTGCTAACTACCCCCTCTCACCCTCCAAAGGGCCAATCTTAATATGCAAAGCTCCTGTAATCATGGATGAACAAATAAAGACCGCACTCTCCAAAGCCAAGAACACAGCATCTATGGGACCAGACAACATCCCAGGCTGCATACTGCACGAACTGCAGAACGAACTGGCACTCCACCTATGTACCATGTTCAATCATGGCCTCACCTCAGGCTATGTGCCTACTGAATGGCGCACAACAATGGTTATCCCACTCCACAAAGGGGGTGCCACCACGGACCCCGGAAACTACCGCCCCATTAGCCTGAAGAGACTGGTCTCCAAGGCCATGGAACGTATCATCTTGGAGCTTATAAAGAAAATTCATTAATTTACTTTCTGTATCTTTCATATGAAAAGTATGTACAGCAATATGCAACAAGTTAAAGTAGGATGGCAGAAATACTGATACTTTGGATGTATATGTGTATATAAACACACATACTGTGAGTTCATTATTGAAAACTATGTATAATTCAATCGGATCATGTAAGCAAATGTTATATAGTGTTCACACAATTCTTTAATTCTTTTAACTTTTAATTAACAATTTTAATGTTTAATAATGTTTTATAATGTTACAAAACGCTTTTGAATGTTCTTAATATTCATTACACATATGTGCAACATTGACACAAAGTGAGGGCTTATTTAATCCTACAAAGGGTTAAATTCATGCGGAACTTTAAACATGTGACTTTAGTATCACATTTAAAGTAACGCGCGAATGGTGTATTAGTATCTGAAGAAGTCTGTTCACTTTACAGACGAAAAGCGCTTAATACTGCACCAAATTCATTGTTTATTTGTTGTGATTCACAGCAGTTGTGCTGCGCTGTCGTGTATGCTGTTGATTGATTAAACACTTCACTATTGGTTTTACGTTGGAGCTGTTCCTGTGGCTTTTTTGCTTATTCTACAGCTTATAAAGAAAGACATAGGTAACCTCCAAACCCTGGACCCCACTCAGTTTGGGTTTGTAGAATGCAGATCATGTCTACTAAACCTGATTGAATTCTTTGAAGCAGGCACTAGAGCCGTAGACGAGGGCAAGGTAGGCTGTTTCTGGGCAGTACAGCTTCTGTGGGGTTTTCTTCATTCAGAAGCTGCTGGAAATGCTCCTTCCATCTGCCTTTGATGTCCTGTGGACTGGTAAGCAGGTTATTGCTGGCATCCCTTATGAAGGGTGTCTGACTATCTTCTTTATTTTTCTGTTTTTGACTTGCAACCTGGTAGAGTCCCTCCGATGCCCTATTCTTTGCTATTGCAACTTATTTCTTAGCTTTGTTGTTAGCCAACCAGTAGTCCTTCCTAGTCTGGTCAGTATTTTCTATCTCCCACTTCTTCCTGCACTCCTTTTTTCTTTTGATGACTTCCTAGACTTCTGCAATCCACCACCAGCTTTCCTTATAGGTTCATAGGTAGGTGCTAGGCTATCGGCCCAACGGCCTATGTAAGCCTAGCTAACAAGGTTCCCTGGCTTACGCCACCCAAGAAAGTTATTTTCCTGTGCCACTGTCGAGCAGAAACACAGAAGTGATCCCCGGGGTGTATTTCTTATTTCCCATCCACTCATCAAGATTTTTCTTGAAGAGTGCTAATGAAGAACTTTGCTTGACATAGATGGATAGCCTATTCCAGAGTATGGGAAGTCTCTGGGACAGGAATCTATCCCTCCAGCATATCCTGTTTATTGTGGTGACCAGGTTTAGGTCCCTAGAGTGTGTAGCTCGGAGGGATTGGGATTTCTTTAGGTGTAGCATGTCCAACAGCTCTGGGTTTGACATAGCTTTATATGTTAGACAGAGATCACCTCGGAGTAGGCGATATGCTACGGAGTAAAGGTGAAGTTTTTTTGAGAAGGTCAGTGTAGGGCATTTGTTTGAGGCCAGTAATCCTCTTTGTGAGGTACTTCTGTGGCCTTTCCAGCTGCTTCAGATGGCTTGTGAGGTACATTCCAAAAGGGGCGTTGTACTCTATAATGAGTCTAATGAGTGTCGAGTAGAGGGGAACAATGACCTCTTTTTTCCTGGATGAGAACTCTTTTATGATGAGGTGTGCCACGAGAAGGTCTTCCTGACTACTGTGCCGATGTGACTATCAAAGGAGAGACTACTGTCCACCTGGGTCCCAAGGTCTCTTATCACACATTCGGTGTTAAGTAGATTGCTGCCTATGTGGCAGTTCATGGGTACAGGGCTTTTACCAAAGGAGATGACACTGCACTTTTGACATTGAGCTTGAGGCCATGGCTCTGATACCAGGCATCTGTATCAGAGAGGCCCTTCTGTAGGACGTCCACATCATTTGGGAACTTGACTATGGCTCCTAGTTTGCAGTCATCTGCAAACTTCATTAGCCAGAGGCCTTCTGTGTTAGCCTGTACTTCAGAGAAGTAGATACCAAACAGGAGAGGTCCCAGGACTGAACCCTGTGGTACTCCACTTGCCACTGGTTTGAGGTCAGATTTGGAGTCTGCAACTTTTACAGTGTGGGTTCTGTCAGTGAGCCAGTTGGTAACCCATCTTGTGACATAGGGATTTATACCTAGTTTAGTGAGTTTAGCTATAATTCCAGAATGGGGGATGGTGTTGAAAGCCTTGGCGAGGTCAAGATAGGTTGTGTGAACCACCTTACCCTCATCTACGGCTTTGGTGACTGCCTCAAAGAAGTCGATCAGGTTCAGGAGGCATGATCTGCCTTTCACAAACCTGAACTTGGTGGGATCCAGAGTTTGGAGGTTACTGATGTCTTTGTTTATGAGTTCCATGATGATATGTTCCATGGCCTTGCAGACCAGGCTCGTCAGGCTAATAGGCGATAGTTCCCAGGATCAGTGGTGGCTCCCCCTTTGTGGAGTGGAATAGCTGTTGCTGTGTGCCATTCAGTGGGTACAAAGCCTGATGCGGGGCTATTATTGAACATGGTGCTTAGGTGGGGAGCCAGTTCGTTCTGAAGTTCGTGTAAAACGCAGCCTGGGATGTTGTCCGGTCCCATGAATGCTGTGTTTTTGGCTTTAGAGAGTGCAGCTTTTACCTGTGTAGTTGTGATTACAGGGACTCTGCATTCTTCCTGTATAGATATGGGCCCTTTAGGGGGTGAGGGGGGATAAAGTTAGCACTGAACCTATCTGCCAGGATGTTGGCAATATCAGTTGGTTCTGTAATTTTCGTGCTGTTGTGCTGTAACTCAGGAGCAGATCTGGGTGTTGCCATCAAGATTCTTGACATAGCTATAGAATGCTTTGTGGTTGTTATGTACCTTATTTCTGTGCCTGGCTTGGCCACATATCTTTTCTGTAGTCCTAACACATGCTGTTTTTAGGCTGCCATTCTTGTTCAACTCCACCTATTTCCTCCTTTTCTTGGGGTGCTAGAGCCCTGAGTAATTTCTTGAACTGCTGTTCTCTCCAGTCAACTTCCAGGTCTCTGTTGACTTTAGAGCCTTCTCTGATCACTGCTTGCAGCTGATTGTGACAACTAGTGGTTTTTGCTGTGGGCCAACCGTTTTGCTGGGGATGACTTTGCAATCACGGATTCTACCCCAGTGCTCATAACTGTACATGTAATTGCAACTGTTCTTGGTCTCTCTGTTATATTCATTTCTTCACTATTATGTCAAACAGAGCTCCTCATTAGCACTCTTCAAGAAAAATCTTGATGATTGGATGGGTAACAAGAAATTCACCCCGGGGATCACTTCTGTGGTTCTGCTTGACAGGGGCACAGGAAAATAATTTTCTTGGGTGGTGAAAGCCAGTGTACCTTTTTGGCTAGGCTTGTATAGGCCCTAGGGCCAATAGCCTAGTACCTACCTATGAACCTATGAACCTATTACTATTCTGTTCTGCACTGTATAACTATGTGTACACTGTTATTTGCATGTGTATTTGTATATAATTATTAGTGTTAGTATTGCTACTGTTTTTGGAGCTTTTCTCCCTGGGCCTCCGCTGAAAACAGGCTCCTAGCCCAGTCGGACATTACCTGGTTAACAAATGTAATAAATAAACAAAATAAATACATTTGAGTTTCAGACTTCATATCTTCTAGAAAATACATAATATTTCAAAAACTGTTATTCTAGAAGCTTTCTAAGTTTATAAGAGCAATATTTAAAATCTGTCAATCTGTCCCTATTTTTGGGCCTTTGCCCCCTCAACATATTTATTTTTGGCTTTGTCCAGATTTCTTGCACTGAGAAGCTGAGAGGAATGGCTTTAAGCACTGTTGCCAACAAAAATGCAAACTATATCTTAGTAACCCTTTCAGCTCTGAATCGGTGAATCGGAGAGCTGAACGGTACTGTAGTATTGCATTTACTACTGCTACAGACGTTCTGAGATTTCAATTTTCTTTGGATTTCAGTCTAGGCACAGAATTTCCAGATTGTGCCTTATATTTTTGGTCTACTTTTCATAAAATTGTGTTTTTCTGGCAAATCACCGAGGATTGAAATCATTAAATAATAACGAACATTTGACTTCAAAACCTTTCAGAAAATGCATGCTAACACAAATCTTGTTATTTTAGCAATTTTCTGTTTATAAGAGCAGTATTTAGAATCTGTCCCTATTTTAGGTCTTTGTCCCCCCACAATTATTTTAGGTTTAGTCCAGATTTCTTGCACTAAGAGGTCGAGAGGTATGCTGCAAATCCATGACAGTACTTGCTTTCTTTTGCCATTTCAGTAATTCGTTATCTTTAGGTTTATCCCTGTAGAAGTCTAGTTCATATTCTTAGAATTTGTTTTACCATCTGCCATACTTTTCACATGACTGTCCTGATTTTGGCAGTTTTGTCTTGTGAAAAATCATGAAATGTTCTAGTATTTAAAGATAACAAGTATTTTCTAACTTTCCTTTAAATATTGCTGAAAACAAAAGAAATAGAATCCCATAATAGTGTAACTTTCTTCTTCTTCTTCTTTCGGCTTTTCCCGGTTAGGGGTCACCACAGTGGATCACCTGTCCGCTCATGATTGGCAGTGGAGTTTTACAGTGTCGAGTTGCCAGCCCAGCGTCCAACCTTCCACAGAAGACACACACATGCACATACACACACCTAGGGCCAATTTAGAGTGTCCAATCCACCTACAGCATGTCTTTGGGATGTGGGAGGAAACCGGAGGAAACTCACGCGACCACAGGGAGGACATGCAGACTCCGCACGGAAGGCACCCCAGCTGAGGATCGAACTGGAGAACCTCTTCTTGTGAGGCGACAACGCTAATCGCTGCACCACCGTGGCCGCCCATAATAGTGTAACTTTACTTTTGTTTAATTTAAGGTATAACTTTGCACGTTATGTGCTAGAGAAACATCTCAAGTTCTTATTATATGTTTTGGCTGAATTAAGCAACTTTGGACCTTTAGATACCCGAATACTAGTTTGTAAATATTTATAACTGTTTTTGGATGATTTTTGGGATGTTTTGGAAAATAACAATAATAAATTTGTAAACCTAATGATATAAATTTTCATGTTTTAAAATCTCATTCATTGTCAGAATCTAGTATAATTCATGCCAGTGTGTATAAAGCATTTTCTTAGGCTGAAAGAGCAAGGAGATTGATAGATTTAGATAGAAATTGTAAGAAAAGCTATTAAATTATTCACTGTCTGTTTGCTGATACATTATTAAGGAGAATGCTTTATACCTCTTGTCTCTCATGAATGTGGACAGCTGTGTTCCACCATTTCTTTTACTGAATCTGAAAAGCTGTATAATGTGTTTTAACCTCTGATCAATTTGGACAGGATTTTTTTAATTTAAATTTGTCATTTTTTAGAGTTAGCAGCTCTAGACAAATCTGTTTTTGTAACATGAAAAGTTATATACTGATGGTGGTCTGTATAACAGCTTCTACCGAACAGCATCAAGGAAGGTTTTCTTTCTGGAACAGCTGTCACACATTCCTGTATTGTATTCAGAAGCCAACAAAACTAATTTTTATTTATTATATTGGTATGCAGCAACCTCTGTCATGCTTATCAGGCATGATTGGCTTAGTGTAGGGTTATCCCTGTCCCTCTTTGCGAGGGACAGTCCCACTTTGGGCAGTTGTGTCCTGCGAAAACAACTAAAAAATGGCAAATGTCCTGAAATTTTAACACAAAATATATTTCTTAAGTTTTCTTTAAGAGTTGTATAAAACAGTTATTTTGTATCTGAAACACACAAATAGTATATGAAATAGCATAAGCAACGCAAATACTACAAAAATAAGCTTTTATTTTGCCAAACGAGTGAAGTTCTGTCCTTTGCACTAGCTGTGGGTATGTTTTGAACTGCAAACTCTCAACTTTCTACAAAGAATGTCCCACTTTGGGCATTTGAAAAGGTGGCAACCCTAGCTTAGTGGGCAGATTTATCCACACACAATGTTAAAGCCAGGATTAGGACTCTACCAGTGTTTTCAAATGCCCTGTTTGACCAGAAGCTCATAACTTTATTCAGGAATTAAACAAAAAGGGAAAAATAAAGAAAGCACATGTCATGTTCTGTTCCTTGTGGTTAGGGATAGAAAGTAACTTTTTTAATAACAAAATATTTTATACATATTTCTTCCTTTTGCGGAAAATCATTCCAGTAGAAAACCATTAAAGATCACATCCCAGATCAGTGCAGACCTTCAGCAGCTAAATGATTCCTTCCTTTTCCTAAATCTTAACTGTGGAGGTTCCATTTTATACCCTTTCATGTGTAACTCTTCCAACCATTTTATCAGCATTCTCATCCTGAAGGAGAATTCAACAGCTCAAGAAAAGCTGGGAACACTAGGCAAATATCTATAAAGATTTGAAGTAGGATGGATTAATCCATGTGGGACAAAATGAAGCTTTTGTAATAACTTGCTTCTTGTTCATTTCTTAAATGTATGCTAGACCTCTACCCCTTTAACTATTCCTCATTGTTCAAAAGATGTTAATCTTGTTTCTTTTTGTTCTTAAGAAAGAAGACTGGAGATTAAGTCCACATCTCACAGATCTCAAGAAGCACGTTGACATTTCAAAAATTCAGGACGGCTGCCATGCAGGGGTCTAATCCATCTGTTTCCAAAGGGACACTGGATGGTAAAACTGGACTTCAAGCAAATCTGTCGGCATGCTTCAATCTTTCCTACACACAAGACATTCAATGGATTTATAATATGTTACAATCTCTTGTAAAATACAGTTCTTACTTTCAGTTTCATTACAACCACCGGGATTTTCTAAATACTTATTCCTAGGCAAAATGATTCTTACATTAAAGGGTATTCACGTATGCCTTTAACCTCAGAACAGTTTACCTTTGCCCAGCAGGGCTTAAGGTAAGATATTCCCTTTCTACATTTTCTGGGTCTGACCACCAGTGAGACAATCAGATGTCATGTCTGCTTATCAACTTCATTTTCCCTGTGGCTAGTTTTGGGCAGAATCTCACTGAGAATCTTTCTTTCCAAAGGCAGATTTTCTGACATGGTGTTACTTTTCTGTTTAATATCAAGAAAGGTGTCTGGTACTACATATAGCATGACATGAATTCCTGCTAGACGTCCAGTTAGGACAACTCAACATTACTTGAGGAATTTGGAATAAGGTAGTTCACACCCCAGAAAAGTGTTCTCTCTGATTTCACCCCACAAAATACAAGATCAGGAAGAAATAATTCATACAAACCATGAAAGAATTTTTCCCATCCCAGATCCTTATAGATCATTATGACAAACAGTTTTGACTTCCAGTGACAGCACACCAAGAATTCATAAAAGTGCAAGGCTTTTTGTTAATAATGTGGAGTATGTTATATGTGGAGTTGCCTTTGTAATTGTTCAAAAATGTCTACAACAGTAAGTCAGACAGTTTCACATTTAATTAAATGTGGCATAAATATCTCCTAGCAATTTGGAGGATCTCTAGTTTTTTTCTGCATTGGGAGGTGGGAGGAAACTAGAACACCTGTCAAAAACCCACACTGACAAAGGGAATCAGTGTGAACTCTGCAAAGAAGGCAATCCATCTGACAACAAGACTGGAGGAATAAGCACTGTGAGGAAATAATGCTAAATGATGCAGTGCCCTATAAAACAAACAGCAAAATAATAATAGCTGTTGGTTGAAATACAGAGCCAGCACAATAAACTTTTAAGAAGAGACAGACTGGATGTATCAGATTCATCAAACTTACATGTTACAAAATGATTTTACATTTGCCAGCTCTACTTTGTGATGTCTGTACAAATCATTTTTATCAATTTTAAAAGGGGATTTTTTGCCAGTGTTTATGTGACTATGGAGTTAGCATACAGAAGTGACTGGATGGACAGCCAAATCATCCACACTTTTTAACCTTGCTTCACCTGCAGTTTTGATAAGCACAGTGGTATGGCTTGTGCAGTTTGCTGTTGGGGTGTTAGATTTTTGCCAAGCTGTGGTGTGTCTGCTTCTAAGGGTAGGATCATAGGAGGTTACCAGACTAATGGCCCTAGGGCCCTTACAAACCTAGCCAAGAGTTTATTCCCAAAAAAGAAACCTCAGTCATCACCTGTCACCCCTGCTAATGAGAGATACAGGTGAAACCCCTGGGACAAATTTGTGGTTTCCCATCTACTCATCAAGGTTGTACT
Source organism: Protopterus annectens (assembly GCF_019279795.1). Lineage (NCBI taxonomy): Eukaryota > Metazoa > Chordata > Ceratodontiformes > Protopteridae > Protopterus > Protopterus annectens. The sequence goes on from NC_056729.1 coordinate 1,631,101,164, forward strand.
TGAAGAGGATCAGTGAGGTACTCTATTTGATGTGTATGGAAAGTCTGTTCCAGAGATGGGGCAGCCTCTGGGAGACAAACCTGTCTCTTCAGCAGATTTTGTTAATGCCTCATATTAGATCTAGGCCTTTCAAGTGGGTAATGCATGAGGAGTTAGACTTACAGATATGGAGGATCTCTAGTAGGGCAGGGTCCGAGATTGCCTTGTAGGCGAGACACAGATCACCTCTAAGCAATCTGTATGATACCGAGTAGAGTGATAGTGATCTTTAGGGAGGGAGGGAGATAGGGAGCTTTACTGGAAAGGCTCACCCAGATTCTGCTACAGTTTGCTGTGAGGGAAAGGTTAGTTTGCTTTTTTATTGTTGTGTTTTGTATTACTTTATTGTCTTTTTCTATTTTGTATACTGTGATTTGTTTTCTTTACACTGTGTTTTACTTTCTCATTTCCTCTCTGTTTTTACTGGCTGGTGTGAGTAAGCACAAAATTATCATTTTGTGAAATCACTCCCCTTCAACTATTTAAATTTACTGGCCATCCTACTGTATTCTATAGTACTAGAATACAAAAGTGACCACCCCTTTTCAATCTATCTTGCTGTTTTAAAAATAGTGACTCTCCACTAAAACTTAACTTTTAGACAGGTAAAACTTAAGTTACCTATGTTCACATCTAACTCCTCTAGTGCACACTGCAGTGTTTAGGAAAACCATTTTTTTCATCTTACCTTTAAGCATCTATTGCAAGACCGCCAGTTATTGTAGAGCCCACATTCTGCCTCTCAGCAGTTATCTTGGGATTAGTGCTTCCTGGTGAGAGAAGGAGTGCAGTTACATTATTTCCTGGAGACTGCTAATCACCAGAACGCTTAATAACTGATTTATAGGTGACAGCTTAGAATCTGTGTTTATATTCTTATCCTGGGGAGAGTAACAGCAGAGTGCATTGATTCCTGACTCTTTCTGGTTGGAGAGTGAGTGTATGTGCTTAACATGCCTGATTGGTCTGGTTGCTATTTGAGGCATCTACCAGAAAAAGGCTACAAGCCTGCAGACCCTTGCATCATCTGGGACAAGACTTTGGATCACCAAACTGGCCGTGGCCTGCTTCTCTTCTTGGGATTGGTTCTAAAACTAGCTAGTTTTAGCTAGAACTCGCCAGTTTATTTAGTTTCAGCACTCAGAACTGTTTCCTTTTGCTCAGCACTTGCTCAGAACTCATTGTAAGCACTAAATAAACTAGAAATTATTACAACACTCAACTTTCCTCACTTGTCAAGACGAAAACAGTTCTTAGTACTTAAATTAATAAGCACCTATCCAGGCATGTCCATGGGTCAGCTCCGGTGTTTTCCTCAGTCCACCTGATGAATCTGGGCATCTTGGGGCAATGTAGCAATTGCCTCATGTACACTGACAACCCTCTCCTCCTACCACCCAACACTACAACCTGTGAGAGATGCACTTATATAGCCAAACTGGAAGCCAAGCTCTCTCCTGCCAAGACTGGACTACACAAGTCAAGAGGAGAAGGTTAACACCTGCACAACACCACACTCACCACATAGTCCTTCAAAACCCACACTACCAAAACCCACACATAGAAACACAAAGCACACACCCACATTCATGGAGACTCTCAATAAAAATCTGCCCAAGCAAAGAGACCTCCCAAGCTGAAACGCAACCACCACCCGCAACACTACCCAAATGACACATAGCCCACAAAATTAGTGTGCCACTCAACCTCAGCCCATAAGGCAAAACAAAATACCCAACACACTAGTCATAGGTGACTCTATAGTCAAGAACACTGATGTCCCACTCACCAGGCTAAACAAGGAGAAAGTTACTGTCAGCTGCCTATCGGGTGCCACGATCTGCCACATAATGCACGCACTCAGGTCACTCCACAACAAGTACAGACACGACTCTGTCATTGTCTATGTTGGTGTGAATGACCTGAGACATACCCCCGTGGACTACATGAAAAGAGACATGGAGGAGCTCTCGGATCTTGTAGCTCAGGCAGGTATGGCCCTAGCCCTGAGTAGCATCTTGCCATTGCCCAGAATGATACCACAGTACAAGGACAAAATGATTGACTTCAACAATTGGCTAAGCTTCTGGTGTCATTCTAAGGGGATCTAGTATCTGTCTGCCTGGGGCGACATGGTCGACAGACCACGATGCTTTGCCAGAGATGGCCTGCACCTGTCGTCCCTGGGATGCTGGATACTGGCTATGGCTCTTGCCACCCCTATAGTGCCTTTTTTAGGCAAGGTTCAAATGCTAAATTCACCACCGTAACAGATACAAGCAAGCAAATTCTGAGGGTAATGCTACTCAATGCTAGAAGTATAAACCTCAAAATGCACTCACTCGAGGCACTCCTTAAAATGGAGAACATCGACATCTGTGCAGTGACAGAGACCGGGTTCATGGCTCCAGAGAGCACCCCTGCATTACCAGGCTATAATTCATACCACACCTTTCGGCCACCTAACCTAGACCGAAACACTAAAGGCAGAAGTATGTCCATATTCATTAAGGATATCCACACCTCCAGGCTAGTTGCTCAACATAATGCATCCAAAATTATCCAAGTGCAACTAACACTGGGCAAGACTGCAATCCAGATTGTAGCTTGTTACAGATCCCCCACCATGCCCCAGGATTCCCACTCTTCATTTCTTAAGATACTGGAAAATATTAAGGTACAACCCAATACCTTAATTATGGGTGATTTCAACTACCCCACAATCAACTGGGAAAACTACTCATGTACCAACTCATTTGCTCAACGTTTTCTGGAATTCATTAATTCTAATGCCTTGGATCAGCTTGCCCACACCCCGTCCAGGGACAGCAATATTCTGGACCTGGACATTACAATTGTGGGTAACCGGTGTTCCACATCAGAGGTCAACTCCTTGTTGGTCAGATCCGACCACAAGCTAATCACCCTAGATATCCATATCCCACTCCCAACCCCCATTAAGGAAACCACCGTCAAAAACTACTCCAAAGCCAACTTCATGCTTCTTAAGACAGAAGTGGCAAACTTCACGACACCCATGCAGACGGAAAATAGAGGTATGACTGCTGAATCTTACACAAATGCACTGTATAAGCACATACATGAGTGCATAGATTGTGCCATCCCCAACAGAACCAAGACACTATCCTCCAAAAAAAGGAAGCCAATCTGGTGGTCCCCTGCCATAAACAAACTCTACAACAGAAGGAAGCTGTTGCAAAAAAGAGTAAAATCCCAAGATTGGAGGAACTCCCTAGGGGCAGCCTCAGCAAAAAGCTGAGATCCCTCATAAAATCCTCCAAAGCCAGTTATGAAAATAAAATCACCACTGATTCCAGAGACAACCACAAAGCATTCTACAGCTATGTCAAGAATCTCAATGGCAACACTCAGATCTGCTCTGAGCTACAGCACAATGGCACTTAATATACAGAACCAACAGATATTGTCAACATCCTGGCAGATAGGTTCAGTGCTAACTACCCCCTCTCACCCTCCAAAGGGCCAATCTTAATATGCAAAGCTCCTGTAATCATGGATGAACAAATAAAGACCGCACTCTCCAAAGCCAAGAACACAGCATCTATGGGACCAGACAACATCCCAGGCTGCATACTGCACGAACTGCAGAACGAACTGGCACTCCACCTATGTACCATGTTCAATCATGGCCTCACCTCAGGCTATGTGCCTACTGAATGGCGCACAACAATGGTTATCCCACTCCACAAAGGGGGTGCCACCACGGACCCCGGAAACTACCGCCCCATTAGCCTGAAGAGACTGGTCTCCAAGGCCATGGAACGTATCATCTTGGAGCTTATAAAGAAAATTCATTAATTTACTTTCTGTATCTTTCATATGAAAAGTATGTACAGCAATATGCAACAAGTTAAAGTAGGATGGCAGAAATACTGATACTTTGGATGTATATGTGTATATAAACACACATACTGTGAGTTCATTATTGAAAACTATGTATAATTCAATCGGATCATGTAAGCAAATGTTATATAGTGTTCACACAATTCTTTAATTCTTTTTAACTTTTAATTAACAATTTTTAATGTTTAATAATGTTTTATAATGTTACAAAACGCTTTTGAATGTTCTTAATATTCATTACACATATGTGCAACATTGACACAAAGTGAGGGCTTATTTAATCCTACAAAGGGTTAAATTCATGCGGAACTTTAAACATGTGACTTTAGTATCACATTTAAAGTAACGCGCGAATGGTGTATTAGTATCTGAAGAAGTCTGTTCACTTTACAGACGAAAAGCGCTTAATACTGCACCAAATTCATTGTTTATTTGTTGTGATTCACAGCAGTTGTGCTGCGCTGTCGTGTATGCTGTTGATTGATTAAACACTTCACTATTGGTTTTACGTTGGAGCTGTTCCTGTGGCTTTTTTGCTTATTCTACAGCTTATAAAGAAAGACATAGGTAACCTCCAAACCCTGGACCCCACTCAGTTTGGGTTTGTAGAATGCAGATCATGTCTATTAAACCTGATTGAATTCTTTGAAGCAGCCACTAGAGCCGTAGACGAGGGCAAGGTAGTGTACACAGCCTATCTTGACCTCGCCAAGGCTTTCGATACCATCTCCCACTCTGGAATTATAAATAAACTCACTAAACTGGGCATAAATCCCTATGTCACAAGATGGGTGGCCAACTGGCTCACTGACAGAACCCACAGTAAAAGTAGCTGACTCCAAGTCTGACTTCAGACCAGTGATGAGTGGAGTACCACAGGGTTCAGTCCTGGGTCCTCTGCTGTTTGGCATCTACTTCTCTGAAGTGCAGGCCAACACAGAAGGTTTTTGGCTAACAAAGTTCACAGATGACTGCAAACTGGGAGCCATAACAAAATCACCTAATGATGTAGAAATTCTACAAAAGGGCCTCACAGAGACAGATGCTTGGTGTCAAAGTCATGGCCTCAAGCTCAATGCAAAGAAGTGCATTGTCATCCCCCTTTGGGAAAAACTCAGTACCTATGAACTACCACATCGGCGGTAGCTCACTAAACACTGAAATTGTGATAAGAGACCTCGGGACACAGGTGGACAGTAGTCGCTCCTTTGATAACCACATCGCCACAGTAGTCAGGAAATCCTTCTATGTGGCACAACTCATCACAAAAGGGTTCTCCTCTAGAAAAAAGGAGGTCATTGTTCCTCTCTACTCATCCCTCATCAGACCCATTATGGAGTACAATGCCCCATTTGGCATGTATCTCACAAGACACCTACAACAATTGGACACACTACACTTAAAGAAATCCCAATCTCTCCGAACTACAAGCTCCAGGGACCTAAACCTTGTCACCACAATAAACAGAACATGCTGGAGGGATAGATTCCTGTCCCAGAGACTTCCCATACTCTGGAACAAACTACCCATTCATGTCAAGCAAAGCTCCTCATTGGCTCTCTAAGAAAAATCTTGACAACTGGATGGGAAATAGAAAATTCACCCCGGGGATCACTTCTGCGGCACTACTTGACAGGGGCACAGGAAATTAATTTTCTTGGGGTGGCGAAAGCCAGGGAACCTTTTTGGCTAGGCTTATATAGGCCCCAGGGCCGATAGCCTAGTACCTACCTATGAACCTATGATTTGAGCCTGTCTACATAGGACAGGTGATAGAGGCCATAGATTCTCTTTGTGAGGTGTTTCTGTGGCCTTTCTAGATGGTACAGGCGTTTGGAGAGGTACAGACCAAACAGGGTGTTGTACTAAATTATTGGCCTAATGAGGGAGGAGTACAGAGAGATAATATTCTCCTTTTTTCTGGATGCAATCCCTTTACATATGAGATGAACCAAGTAAAAGGCTTTTCTGACCACTGCCGCTATATGATGGTCGAATGTGAGATTGTTGCCAACCTGTGTGCTCAGGTCTGTCACCACAGGTCGTGTGCTTAGGGGTTGTCATTGATGTGGTAATTAGTAGGGGCTGTGTTTTTGCCGAATAGTATGATAATACAATTTTCTGCATTTAACTTAAGGCCATGACTTTCGCACCAGTCATTTGTTGCTGTGAGACCCTCTTGTAGTATGCTAACATAATATGGGGAGTCAGTGACATCACCCAACTTACAGTTGTCCACAAACTTTGTCAGGCCTTTTGTCTTTTCCTAGACCTCTGAGAAGTAGATGCCAAGCAGTAGGGGTCCCAAGACATATCCCTGAGGAGCACCACTAATGACATTTCTTCTGTTGGAAATGGAGGCACCTATTTGGACCTTGTGGGTCCTACACACACACGCACACACACACACACACACACACACACACACACACACACACACACACACACACATATTATAGTGGCAATACACAAGGCTGGAAGGAAAAGTATGCTTTTTTATGATTACTCAAAAGATATGCAAGAGGGCTAATGGACAAAATTGGCAGAAAGATGAAAAAGAAATTAGCAAAGCTGAAGAGATGGTATGCAAGTAGATTATGCAGTGCTCCACACACCCCTTGCAGTAAGAGACCAACTGCACCTCTAAATTAATTCAGTAAATTTTGGGGTTGCTATAACTTTTGCAGGAGGCTCAGAGAGAAGATCATTTACATTTTTGGCTGTGGACAATTTCAAGTCTTGAAAAAGGGATTGCTATAATGTGATCTACTGCACATTCACTGGGAAGGCAAATGGGCTAGCTAGGTGGCCATGCAACCCTATCCTACCATTTTAATCTATGTTTTTACATTATGTTTATTTTTGGGCAAATTCCTGGAGCCAGGACAGGAGCACTTGGATATAAAACTGCAAATTCCCATGCTAGATTTTGTATTTTGTTGATGCCTCCTAGTTAGTTTATAAACACTATTACACACAACAGTGTTTATCACACTTTCTCTAACCAGCTTACTGCATTGTATTAGTTTTCACACAAGTGACAGGTAAAACAAAAGTAAGGCCACGGAAGATGACTCTCAATCAAATATGAAAACAAATAAGAATAAATGAGCAGATGAAAAAAGAAATAGCCACTTGACCAGGAATTGTAGAAGGTGGTGGGCAGTAATGGTAGTATGTTGCTCAAACTGCGAGCATTTTTTTGTACAATTTTAGTTGATGGCATTTTTGGGGATGTCTACCTAGTGCTATTGAAGTCTTTCCTATATCTTAGACTGCAGCTAGCCTGAAAAAATATCTGGTGTTGGATGGACATGCATTTTCTGAACAATAACAAGTATAAAACTCTAATGGCGCAGAAAGTTGAGGCTCCAAGCTCATAATGAGTGGCTTCTTGTACTCAGAGGTACAGGGTGTGATTCTTTCTATCTCCATTTGCCTACTGTACAGTCTGACTTGGCAAGTCACTTAACCAGGCAGTGCTTCTGCATTGCCCAAGGAAAGTGAGTTAAGTGAAAAAAAAGCCAAGGCATAAATATAAAACAAAATTTGATGCGCATTTTCTGAATAGTAAGAACTACAAAACCTTAACAACTGGCATTAGTGACTGTTTATAATACTTAGCTCTATTATCACAAAATCCTTTAAGAGGTCAGAACTCCAGAAGTCTGATTAAGAGTACTCACATGGTTATGACTTCAGGTGTTAAGTAAGAGGGCCCTCTCTGAGTTAACTCTTGGTGCCTGGAAGAGGTTATCAAACTCTGATGTACACAGTTGCAACTTGGTCTGACCTCTGTGAAGGAAACTGAAATCAAGGAACACCTGCTCTCACTCAGTCTGCCTCTTTGGCTTGTGACCGGAGCTGTTGCGTGTCAAAGGACTCTGGCTGACCAAGTTCACTTACGAATGCAAGCTGGGAGCCATTATTAACTCCCCAAGTGATGTAGACATCCTACAGAAAGGCCTCACTGAGACCAACGATTGGTGTCAAAACCATGGCCTTAAGCTTAATGCCAAAAAATGCATCGTCATTCCCTTTGGGGAAAACTCAGTTCCCACTAATTACCACATTGATGGTAGCCCAGCGAACGCTGAAGGCATTATAAGAGATCTGGGGACACAGGTTGACAGAAACCTCTCCTTCAACCACCGCATTGCTGCTGTGGTCAGAAAGTCCTTCTATGTGGCACATCTCACTACCAAGGGCTTTGCATCCAGGAAGAAAGAGGTCATCATCTCTCTCTACTCTTTCCTCATTAGACCAATCATCGAGTATAATGTCTCATTTGGCATGTACCTCACTAAATACCTGTAACAGCTGGAAAGGCCACAAATGTACCTCATGAAGAGGATCCTAGGCCTAACACATGCCCTACATGGACAGACTCAAAAACTCCAGCTTTTCTCTCTCATATCGTCTACTAAAAGGCGATCTCCGCTTGACTTACAAAGCCACGTCTAACCCAGCCCTGTTAGAAATGTTACACCTAAAGAAATACCAATCTCTCTGCAACCACACACTCCAGGGACCTCAACCTCATTACCACAATCAACATAACATGCTGGAGGGACAAGTTCATAACCCAGAGACTGCCCATGCTCTGGAATACACTTCCCATACATGTCAAGCAGAGCACCTCAATGGCTCTTTTCAAGAGAAATCTTGATGAGTGGATGGGAACTATAAAGTTCACCCCGGGATCACTCCAGTGGCTCTACTTGATACAGGCACCAGGAACTAACAGCTGCATGATGCCAGGGCACTTCTATGGGCTAGGCTTGTAAAGGCTCCGGGGCCGTTGACCTAGTACACACCTATGAACTATGAACTCATAAGGACAGCTCCTGTCCATGACAGTGGCACCCTGCATTTTAATAAAAGACCAGGAATAATTGGTCAGCATTGCTATGTATGGGCGCTGGAAGGGTGGAATATTAGTCAGTGATGAACCATGCTGCACACTGGGATGTTGGTGTTTTTTACAATATTTGGTGTCCACCAAACAAGCAATGCGTGACAACCAGTTGGGGGATAATTGCAGTCCAGCACAAGGTAGGTTCAAAGAGAAGTCCCTAGTAAAGGACATACAAAAATGCAGATTTGTACATCCTGCTGTGAAAGTACTGCATATTGGAAGGCAGTAGTAACTAGAAAATGGGGAGAGTAACAGCAGAGTGCATTGATTCCTGACTCTTTCTGGTTGGAGAGTGAGTGTATGTGCTTAACATGCCTGATTGGTCTGGTTGCTATTTGAGGCATCTACCAGAAAAAGGCTACAAGCCTGCAGACCCTTGCATCATCTGGGACAAGACTTTGGATCACCAAACTGGCCGTGGCCTGCTTCTCTTCTTGGGATTGGTTCTAAAACTAGCTAGTTTTAGCTATAACTCACCAGTTTATTTAGTTTCAGCACTCAGAACTGTTTCCTTTTGCTCAGCACTTGCTCAGAACTCATTGTAAGCACTAAATAAACTAGAAATTATTACAACACTCAACTTTCCTCACTTGTCAAGACGAAAACAGTTCTTAGTACTTAAATTAATAAGCACCTATCCAGGCATGTCCATGGGTCAGCTCCTGGTGTTTTCTTCAGTCCACCTGATGAATCTGGGCATCTTGGGGCAATGTAGCAATTGCCTCATGTACACTGGCAACCCTCTCCTCCTACCACCCAACACTACAACCTGTGAGAGATGCACTTATATAGCCAAACTGGAAGCCAAGCTCTCTCCTGCCGAGACTGGACTACACAAGTCAAGAGGAGAAGGTTAACACCTGCACAACACCACACTCACCACATAGTCCTTCAAAACCCACACTACCAAAACTCACACATAGAAACACAAAGCACACACCCACATTCATGGAGGCTCTCAATAAAAATCTGCCCAAGCAAAAGAGACCTCCCAAGCTGAAACGCAACCACCACCCGCAACACTACCCAAATGACACATAGCCCACAAAATTAGTGTGCCACTCAACCTCAGCCCATAAGGCAAAACAACATACCCAACACACTAGTCATAGGTGACTCTATAATCAAGAACACTGATGTCCCACTCACCAGGCTAAACAAGGAGAAAGTTACTGTCAGCTGTCTATCGGATGCCAGGATCTGCCACATAATGCACGCACTCAGGTCACTCCACAACAAGTACAGACACGACTCTGTCATTGTCTATGTTGGTGTGAATGACCTGAGGCATACCCCTGTGGACTACATGAAAAGAGACATGGAGGAGCTCTTGGATCTTGTAGCTCAGGCAGGTATGGCCCTAGCCCTGAGTAGCATCTTGCCATTGCCCAGAATGACCCTGCACTGAAAAGGTCTTGTGGTTTTGTGCTTCAAATTTCCCTCCTGGAGGGAATGAATATGTTAGTGGATAACTGAGAGAACACACGTCTTGAGATCAGGCTAAACCTCCTTCTCACTCTTTTCCTGCTACTCCTGATTTCACTTTTCCACTTGTAAAATTTATATCTTACCATGGTGCAAAGTTTCTACATAGTAGCACTCTTTTTGTGACTAGTTTGTAATTACTTTTGTGTTCCACTGTTGGTTGTAATTGTTAAGTTTTTGTTGTAACCCTAGCTGAGCCTGCAAGTGGTCATGCTGTGATCAGTATTCTATACCAGTAACCAACCAGTAACCAAAATGTAAATAAAATAAATAAATAAAATAAAAAAGAAACAAAAAATCAAAATAGATGCCTTAGAATGTGGGACCCATAGGAACAATCCTTAAATCTCACACTGGCCCTGAATAGGAAGAATTTACAGACTTAGGAACAGTTTTTCTAACTAGAACAATACTTTGGATTACCTATGTAAAATGCCAGCCAGGACACAGACTTCTTTCTCTTTTGGATTTCTGAGTAGTCACAACTACATGTCATGCTGGTGGGACTGTGACCATTAGATGCAGATTCTGAGAAAATGTAACATTTGTAATACAGTTCATTAGCTTAGCTAGAATGGAAGTTTCCTTGCCTGTGTTTAATTTCCAACAGTCTGTCACTTATTTTGGTATGCGTTTGTGTGCACTATGTGATTTTATAAAATGTTCTTAGGATTAGTTTTACAAACCATCAGCCCATGAAACAAAGATATGGTTGGAAAAACAAACGTCTGGCTTCCTTGATGGTACAGCTATTTAGCACAGTAAGAAAAGTATTTTGAGGACCATGGTTTAAGTTGTATCTATAATACATAATGTTTTCTCTGGATTTATGAACCCTGCATAACTAAATATCTAACCCATAAGATTATGATTCCAACTGATTTCATTATCAACGGACAAGTATGATATAGTTTTTACTAGCTCTCCAGGTTCCATCCATCTTGTTATTGCAATTGGTTAGTAATAAACAAAATATACTGTTTTGTGCCCTGAATTCATGTGTCAGCCAATGGACTAAATTAATGTATTCCATAATAGTATGCAACACCTTTCTGATTACACGTCTATTTGTTCTGTGCATCATAAAAATAAAATAGTTGGGAGCATACAAAAGTGTACATTCCTTGATGACATAAATGGCTGCCATAAACTGAATTTAGGAGGTTTGGGTTCAAGCCCCAACCAATGCAGTTCTTTGTTTCTTTGAATTAGCACATTTTTTTCTCTGACTGCTTGATCATCCTTCATGCCCCCCCCCCCCCCCCCCCCAAGCAGGAAGGAAATAAGAATACTGAAGGTTGCTTTGAGGAATGATGGATAGCCATTTCTACTTAGATGCATGTTTAGTGCTTTGCGATGTCACAGAGCAACCTCAGGTGATGTATAGACTGAAGCTGCCAAACGTATCTAGAGACAGTAGTAAATCATTCAGTTAACTACAGAGATGGTCAACCTTTTTGTTACATGATACGAACATGCCTGGTGCTCTTAAAGCTTCTAGAGATAAAAATAATTTAATGCACTTATATGAGACAGAAAGTAGCTTAACCTTTCCATTTGGCTTGGTGAATTTTACCTGTAAGAAGTGGTCTTTATATGCTGTTGACATCAAAATAGCAACAGCATTTACAGAAACACAAATATGTATTCATAGAGCTTAGAATAATGGTAAAAAGCATGCTTTGCATAACTGGTCATAACAGGTGTAATGCCCTTTAGCAGGAAAATAGTTAAGCAGAGAAAGAAGACTGACTAGGGCCTCTGGACATTTTTGACAATGCATCCTTGAATGCTTTTAGTTTTCTGAAATGAAGGAAGAGAATTTTGTAACACTGCCTGAATCACTAATGAACTTATGATGACTGATGCAGCAACTGCATGGCTGTCTGCGGGGCACATGTTTCTATCACAGGGCCTGGCATCAGAGAAACCCAACAGGGAGTTTCACTACAGATAAAGATTTGCATAGACGATGTAGACTGCTGCACGAAGAACTGCCACTGCCATATAATTATCTCACCCATTCCTTTTGAAATAATTTGAAGCTGCAGTAGTTCAAAGAGCTTGCATGCAAACTTCAGTATGGGAATATGGTTCTGTAGTATCCACAATGGCTGTTTTCTTTACACACAAATGCTAACGCCTTTTCAATCATGCATTTAGATGCAGTTTCGACATTATAGCTCTAAAATAGTTAACCAGATAAAACCATGACACAGCTCAAGGCTAAAGATGTCAGCATGCAGTCTTTGTGGCCTGCTTTTTTTTTAATGGCTGAACTGATATAAAGATGTTACTGAAATTAAGCTGCAAGATGTCAGAAGGATACATGCACTCTTCCAACAAAATGTCGGAAAATGGGCCTCTGCTACAGCAACTGCTAGAGTAGTCTGTGGTCTGCTGCCATCTAGTGATAACTTTTTTAAATTCTTTTTCTCAGCAGTTAATGTGTATTTGAATTTGGGTGCTTCAGTCCCTCTTATTGCTCAGTTGTTGCTCACTTAATTTCATAATAAGTAACACCATGTATATTTAAAGTTGTTAAGCATTACAATTCCCTTTCTTGATCATAGAATAACATAAATATGTTTGAATATGGGGGCGTTTGCACATCTCATTATGATATGCTAGAAATCAGAAATATTTATTTTTTCTCACATGACCTACCAGTGCTAAGAAGTGAACAAAATACAGGGCTCACCTGTAAATCAGGAGTGTAAATACTAACTGATAGAAGTAAATGGTCCAAACGTATCACTAATTGTGGAATAAAAATAAAAAAATAACACTGCAGTAAGCTGTCAAGCAATACTTTTTCTAAGTGAAAGGACAGAATAATTAGAACAGCAACAATCAAAATATAAAAAGTCCCATGAGAAGTGACCATAATTTCAGTTTTGTCACAATTTGTAACTAATATTACAGCTGATCTTTATGTGATAGTTTTGCTGCAGTTACCTTACATAGGACTAATGTCCAGTTTCTGGCACAATGTTTTTCTCAGGACTGATATTCCTTGAAGAAGCAGTTTGGATGGGGAAAAGGGGGCTGCAAGGTTTTAGGGGGTGTGATTGGGAGATGTTGATTGGTGATCTGCAAATATAGAATGTGGTTTGCTACATTTATATAAACACAAAAGAGCTTTTCTTTTTTCTATCTTCAAGTACCAGAGGACGTTTTTTTTACTCTCCTCAACTTAAACTGGGGATATGTACAAGGCAAAAGAATAGTTAGCAATGGTTCTGCTTGAGTGTGACACTGAAGCACAGTGGTTAATGCTGCTGTTCTGTAGTTTGGTTTCTGGCTCGGGTGCCTTATTATGGAGTTTCAATGCCCTCCCTATTTTCCCTGTGTCTGAGTGTAATTTTGCTGAGTGCTCTAGTTTCCTTCCACATTGCAAAGATATACAATTGGTGAATTGTTGATCCTCCAAACTGCCTATAAGTGTGCATCACTTGTGTGAATGAAGTGACCAAATGTGTGTGTGTGTGTGTGTATATATGCGCCTTTTGAATGACTGGTGGCCTGTCCAGGAATGGTTTCTTTTCTCTGTGCCATTGATTGCGAGTAACTGCTTCAGCTCCTCCACAGCCGTGAAAAGGATAAAGCTGGTAGTGAACAATCATATCATAGGAAGTTTAAGACTTCTGAGTATTGCAGTCATTACATTACACCCTGCCATTAGCCACCTGGACTACACCTCTCCTCTCAAGGATGGCTAGGCCATCCAAACGGTGTGAATTTATGAATACCCATCCAATTACCCAGTTCTCATTTGACGGACTATAGTATATCACACTTCTTTATCTGCAAAGAGAATCTATTATCTATTCCAGAGGTGAGGGAGACAATGAACTATGAATCATTCTCTTGACTTTGTTTTATTGATCTGCTGAAGCATATTTAGAGCCCTTGTTCTGATATTTATGGGACTGTTTGATTTGTGAAGTTCAGAAATCTTGTACTGGTGGGACCTTGAATACTCAGAAGGCAAGATTCTAATTTCTTCTGAGGAGCCTATAAGACACAGAAAACAGAGACACTATTTCTAGGCATTTCTGGTGGATTAGGCGTTTTATTTATTTATTTTATTTATTTATTGCATTTGCTAACTGGGAAGGTCCACTGGGCCTAGAAAGAGCCCATTTTCAGTGGAGGCCCAGAGAGAAAAGCTCCACATTAATACATACAAAGTGAGATATTCATACACAGAACCAAGTGTATGGAGCAGTAATTTCACATTCAAGGGGAAAAAAATGAATAGCAACAACACTGATAAGATTTACAATCACGGTGTAAATATAAGGTACAGATGGCATACATTCAAATAACACCTAAGTAGAAATATATCTGCAGTATACTTAGCAGTTGAGAACTGAATTAGGGGAAGATAGGAGGAGACAGAAGGGCTAGAGGAGGAAGAGGTAAGGTGACATCAGAGTATGAGTGGTAGAGAATGAGAGGAAATGTTTGTAGTAGAATGGTTAAAGTTGAGGCTTCAGAGAGAGAAGTCAGTTATTGACGTAAGTGGCTGGGGTGCAGGAGCATAGCCAGTGAGAGGAGAGATGTAGTTTGAAGGATTTTTTGAAGGAGGCAGGATTGATGATAGTTCTGATTGAAGGAGGGAGATTATTACATAACTTAGAGATGGTATAAGAGCACACCATTTGGCTGGCTGAGAGCTTGGGTTTATTGACTGACAGTAGCATTTTGTTTTCAGACCTGAGGTGGTGATTAGGATGGTACCTAGTCAGTATAGAGGACAGGGAAGGGCATGATTCAGGTCAGTAGGTTATTTTGTGGGCTGTAGTTAATTGTAGGAAAGTGAGGTGGTGAGGGGATTCTAGCCAATTTAGTTGATGCAAAAAGTAGTGGTGGGCGGAAAATTTTGGATTTGTGGCAAATTTAGTGACTTTGTTGTAGCAAGAGTCTAGTTTTGATTTTAAGTTGGACTGTAGATTGGTGAGGATGGGAGTGACATATAGAAGAGTTGGAAGCAGGAAGGATGAGGTCATGCTATTTTAGCAAATTGTCTAAGAAAGTAGTTGTGCCTATAAAGGGCACCTAGCTTTTGATGTTTTTTTTTAATGTTGCTGTAGATGTGAAAGTCAACAGTTTGGTAAAAGGAACAACTTCAGTGGTGGTGGTGTTTTGGGAACGAACAGAAAAAAGTGATTTGTCAATGGGGCTAGATTTTGTGGGGTAAATGGTAAGAGTTTAGTTTTATTGGGGTTAATTGCGAGATGGTTCTGGGACATCCAGGTTTCAGCAGAAGCAAAAGCTTCTTGGGTAAAATGCTGTAATACAGTAGGACATTTAGAAGAGCAGATGATGGTTGAGTCATCAGCATATTGGATAACAGTACTGTGGTTAGAGTGTTGTGAAAGTCATTAACAAATATACTGAATAGGAGAGGACCCAGAATTGAACTTTGGGGGACATCTGTGTTTGTACTGATGAAAGGGGAAGAAGAGTGTTGCCATTTAGTAGATTGCTGCCTATTGCTGAGATAGCTAGTAAGCCATTGTAGGGTAGGGGGAAATAGGCTGAGGTTAGAGAGTTTAGTAAGCAGAAGGGAGTGGAAGATAGTGTCAAATGCCTTAGATAAATCAAGAAAGAGTGCAGAGACTATGGAGCCAGCATCACAAGCTCTGTTTACTGTGTCCAGGAAGGAAATTAGGGCAGTGTTGGTGCTATTTCCAGGCCTATAGCCGTGTTGAGTAGGGGAAAGTATGTGGTGTTTTACCAGATGATTTAGCAGCTTAGTATGAATACATTTCTACAGCATTTTGGAGATGGGGGAAAGTATGGCGATAGGATGGAAGTTTGAGATATCAGAATTGTTGCCGCCTTTATGAAGTGGGAGGACAAATGCTTTTTTCCAGATGTCAGGTATGCATGATTCTTGAATGGACCTGTTGGGGATGATACTGACAGGATATGCAGTGGAGGAGGAAGCTAGTTGTAAGTATTCTGCAGGTAGGTTATCTGGGGCATTGGTACAAGGTTTTAGTTTATGAAGAAGTTTTTGGATGGTGGATGTGGAAATGGGTGATAGTGAGAAAGTAGGTAGAGGGTTTGTGGGGATGTTTACTGATAGTGTTATTTGTGGGTTTGTGTTAATGGGTGGGAAGGTAGTAAGTTTTGCGATGGTGTTGATAAAGTATGTATTGAATAGTGATGCTATCTCAGAGGGTGTTTTTTCATGGTTTGGGCAGGTATTATTGTTGGATTATTGTTGGCTCCTGGGTTAGACTTTTTTGGGGGTTTTGTCTATGCTGATCTTGTATACCTTGGAAGTATTCTTTTTTATTTTTTACAACTAAGCATTTGGCCAGATTGTGAAGTTGTTTATATTGCATGAGGTTAGAATCAGTTTTTTTTTTTTTTGCCAAGCTTTGTCCCTAGAGGACATAACTTGCTCTGTGGACTTTGCAAGCCAGCTAGCATGTTTTGCTTTGATTCTTTTTAGCCAGAGTGGGGCAAGATTATTTAGGATCCTGAGAAATGTAGAATTAAAGAATTCCACTGCATCACTGAGTGGGAGAAATTTTAGTGGGCTCCAGTTAGTGTTCTGCAGGATATCACTGAGGATATGGGGAGAAGTGGGACAGATCTCTGGTATATCGATATTGGTGCATGTTTGGTATAGAAGAGGGCTCACGTATTATGAATGCCAGTAAGTGGTCACTAATACTGTCTGGGAGTGTGCCAGAGGAGGAGATTTTGTCTGGGTCTGAGACAAATTCCAATCGAAGATTGATCCTTTTTTTATTGTCAGGTCTGGTGATGTCTGAGATTAGCAGAGTGTACTTGTGAAGGTTGATATCTGTTGAGGGGTTATTGTTGGAGATATCTCTTCTCTTTCAGCTGTTCCTGTTAGGGGTCACCACAGCAGATCATCTGTTTCCATTTCTTCCTGTTCTCTGCATCTTGCTCTGTCACACCAACCACCTGCATGTCCTCTCTCACCACATCCATAAACCTTATCTTAGGCCTTCCTCTTTTCCTCTTACCTGGCAGCTCCATCCTTAGCATCCTTTTCTCAATATACCTAGCATCCCTCCTCAGCACATGCCCAAAGCAAAGCAATCTTGCCTCTCTGACTTTGTCTCCAAACTGTCCAACATGAGCTGACCCTCTAATATACTGATTCATTATTCTGTCCATCCTTGTCACACCCAGTGCAAATCTTAACATCTTTAACTCTGCCACTTCCAGCTCTGACTCCTGCCTTTTTATCAATGCCACCGTCTCCAACCCATACAACATAGCTGGTCTCACTACCCTCTTGTAGACCTTCCCTTTCACTCTTACTGGTACCTGTCTGTCACAAATCACTCCTGACACTCTTCTCCACCCATTCCACCCTGCCTGTACTCTCTTCTTCACCTCTCTTCCACAGTCACCATTACTCTGAACTGTTGATCCCAAGTACTTAAACTCATCCACCTTAGCCAGCTCTACTCCCTGCATCCTCACCATTCCTCTATCCTCCCTCTCATTCACACAAATATATTCTGTCTTAGTTCTGCTGACCTTCATTCCTCTCCTTTCTAGAGCATATCTCCACCTCTTCAGGGTCTCCTCAACCTGGTTCCTACTCTCACTACAGATCACAATGTCATCTGCAAACATCATAGTCCATGGGGCCTCATGTCTGATCTCGTCTGTCAACCTGTCCATCACCATTGCAAATAAGAAGGGGCTCAGAGATGATCCTTGATGTAATCCCACCTCCACCTTAAATGCATCTGTCACTCCCACTGCAGACTTCACCACTGTCACACTACCCTCGTACATATCCTGTACCACACTTACATACTTCTCTGCCACTCCTGACTTCCTCATACAATACCACAACTCCTCTCGAGGCACCCTATCATATGCTTTCCCCAAGTCCACAAAGACACAATGCAACTCCTTCTGACCTTCTCTATATTTCTCCATCAACACTCTCAGAGCAAACATTGCATCTGTAGTGCTCTTTCCTGGCATGAAACCATACTGCTGATCACTAATCATCACCTCCATTCTTAACCTAGCTTCCACTACTCTTTCCCATAACTTCAAGCTGTGACTGATCAGTTTTATCCCTCTGTAGTTACTACAGCTCTGCATATCACCCTTACTCTTAAAAAGAGGTACCAAAAACACTTTTTCTCCACTCCTCAGGCATCCTCTGACTTTCCAAGATTTCATTAAACAAGCTGGTTAAAAACTCCACTGCCATTTCTCCTAAGCACCTCCATGCTTCCACTGGTATGTCATCTGGACCAACAGCCTTTCCATTCTTCATCCTCTTCATAGCTGTCCTTACTTCCTCCTTGCTAATCTGTTTCACTTCCTGGTTCACTATCCCCACATCATCCAACCTTCTCTCTCTCAGTCTCTTCATTCATCAGCCCCTCAAAGTACTCTTTCCATCTGGTTAACATAGTCTCCTCACTTGTGAGTACGTTTCCCTCACTATCCTTTATCACCCTTACCTGCTGCACATCTTTCCCAGCTTGGTCCTTCTGTCTAGCCATTCGGTACTGGTCCTTTTCTGCCTCTTTAGTGTCCAACCTTTCATACAACTCTCCATATGCCTTTTCCTTAGCCTTCGCCACTTCTCTCTTTGCCATGCTCCTTATCTCCTTATACTCCTGTCTACTTTCTTCATCTCTCTGACAATCCCACTTCTTCGCCGTCTCTTCCTCTGCATACTCTCCTGTACTTCCTCATTCCACCTCCAGGTCTCCTTGTCCTCCTTCCTTTGTCCAGACGTCACACCAAGCACCTTTCTAGCTGTCTCCCTTACCATCTCTGCTGTAGTTACCATAACTCTTGACTGCCCCCCAGTGCCCGTTTTAACTCTTAGGTTCATAGGTTCATAGCTTAGTGCTAGGCTAACTGCCCTTGCGAGCCATTGTAAGCCTAGCCAGTTATCCCTTGTGAGACTCAAACCCTGCACCTTGTGTTTGTAAGGCAAACACCTTAACCATTAGGCCACCCTCCCAACCCTTCCCTGAACTCCACTTCACAATCACCCTTTTTTCAACTTCCACCACTTGATCCTTGGCACTGCTCTTACATTTGTCCTCCTTTTCTTGATCACCAACGTCATCCTACAGACCATCATTCTATGCTGCCTAACTACACTTTCCCCTGTCACCACTTTACAGTCTCCAATCTCCTTCAGACTGGCTCTCCTGCATAGGATATAATCCACCTGTGTGCATCTTCCTCCATTCTTGTACGTCACCCTATGTTCCTCCCTCTTCTTAAAATACGTATTGTTGCAGATATCTAGCCAGTTAATATTAACGTCACCTAAGATTACAGTTTCATTTTTTATGTTGTTGGCTGCCCAGGCATGAATTTCCTCAAGAATGGGAATATTGTTGCCTGGGGGGATGTGTATGACTTGATGCATAGGCTTTTACAGTCATTAAGTTTTAAGAAGTTAACAGGCAGCTCTGCAGTGGAAAAAATGGGAATGGATTTTGAGTAAGAAATTATTGTAAAGGTGTTTGGGAATAATAAGGCGATACCTCCAGCTTTTTTATGAAGTCTGTCAGCTCTGAGGCAGGAGTTGTTAGGGGACAGAAATTCAGAATATTTGATATATGGTTTTAGCCAGGTTCCAGTAATGGAGGTAAAGTCGGGTTTATGTTGACTGATCCACGCGGCAGTTGTGGAATTTTATTTTTAATGCTTTGGAGATAAATTGTGGTGAACTGTGGGGATTTAGTGGAGTTAGGGGAGTTGTGTGAGGGAGGAGAAGGGCTAGGGTTAGGATGTACGTCACCGCACAGGACTAGGTTACAGAATATAGGGAAAGTGTTTGGTGGGTATTTCTTTTTTGGGTTGTAGAAGGTGTTAGGTAGGGGCTTCTTTGTTGACTTATGGAAATGTTTGTGGACAGTAGCAAGAAAGGTTATGTTGTGGGGAGAGGATGATCAATTTTTTGTAAGATTAAATTAGTACTGTAAAGAGAAGGACTGATTGCTGAATAGCTGGGGAGGGTTTGAGTGTGGGATTATGCAGAAGGGGAGGGTGGGGGTGGTAAATAAGTAGTGTGAAATGCTGATAGTCAGAAGGAGTGAGAGGTAGACAGTAAATGTGATTAGAAAGATGTTGGGTAGAAGAGGCGTAGCTATGTAGTGTGTGGTGAGAGAGAGTGTGAGTGAGAATGGGAAGTATATGTGGGGAAGAGGGGTTTAAAGACAGAGATAGTATGGGTGGGAGATGTGTAAGTGAGGATTGGGAGTATAGGTAGTGCTAGAGGGGTTAAAGACAAGAGTAGTGATGGGGAGTATATGTAGTGCTAGAGGGGTTAAAGATAGGAGTAGGATGTATGAGAGAACAGAGAAGTGTCAAGGATTGCTAAGTTTTGGGTGTGGGCAGTTGTGAGTGGTGGAGGTGGCTTAATGGAAGGGTGTGTGTTAAGGAGGTTGGATAATTGGGGATAAGGAGAGAGAAGGGGGTGGAGTGTGTGTTGGTAGTGCAGAATGATTATGTGTGTGATAGTTGGTCAGGTGAATGAGTGGAGTGTGGAGGAAGAGGTGTATGATTGGAAGAAAGATTGGGTAGATGGGGCAAGGTTAGGTACATATGTAATTGAAGTGGGGGTGGGAATGGGGGTAGGGTGCATAGTGAGCCCGAGCATAGTGATTTTAAACCCATAAACCTGTGTTAGAAATCTCTGGGGTCTTTCCATCTGTTTGCTATATATGGTGATAAACATTCCAAAGGTAGCATTATATTTTACAAATGTCTTGATCAGTGCTAAATACAAGACGACAATAAAACTTTTAGATCTGGATGACATCACCTCTTTGTGGACCAACACACAACAATGGCTTGTGAGTGCACATTGTATGCATACTGCCATCCCCTGTGGGTGTACCAACAACACAGTGTATGCACACAGCCATCCTCTGTGGGTGTACCAACAACACGATGTATGCACACAACCATCTGTGAGTGCACCACCACATTGTATGCAAACAGCCATCTCCTGTGAGTGTACCAACAACACAGTGTATGCACACGGATCTACTTCAGAAGTTCAAAGTTTAAAAACTTCGAACTTCAAATGGCTAAGACCATAAAACTGAAGTTTTGAAACTTCGAAAAAGTAATAAAAGAAAACTAAAAAACATTTTTTTTACTCCTTCTTCCCCTGTTGCACTGTCATTCTTAAGGACCTTAAATACAATTCTAGCTGCTTACCTTTACCCTCACTATTTAATTTTCCATACTCCCAACTCCTCCTTCCATACATCATCTTCCCACTATTCTATGTCATACATACAGCTTTCTTTGTAAATTTTCAGTTAACACCTTCCTCCTTTTTAATGCTCACAAATGACAGCACTGCCTCTTTTCTGCCTTGTACTACAGATCTCGTCTTTCAACCAATCCTCCATTCTCTTCTTTTTTTTCTGTTAATCTTTACACAACTATGTATTATCTTTATTGTTCTTATGATGTCCATCACCATTTTCTATATTCACTTAATCTGTATATTTTCTTTAACTTATTTTTATAATCAATTTAAAATTCTGACCATGTTTTATAGAATTCTCACACCTGTCTATGGCCTTTCCATAAGAAATGTTTTGCTCTTTTAACAGTATATTCATTTAATTTCTTTATACCTACACTTTATATTCCCAAAATGCAATTGCAGACTCTGTGTTGTCTACCAAACTGAACCATATACCTTAGTACTTTGATAATCAGGTACTCTCGCAGCCTACCTTAATATCATACCACCACTTATATCTGCAACAATATCTACCGACTTTGCTGATTCCTGCAAATTCCTGTATCTGCTTTGCACCCACTGCATAAAGTGTCCTGTGTAAATTTTGCTAGCTAATAATTACTCATATGGACTGTTCTCATGTATATACTCTGTACTGCTTGTATAATATCTTTGATTTGAGAATGTACTTTTTTTTTCAGCAATTGTATAAGCTGCCAATAATATGTACTAAATGTCTATTAATGCAAATTCTGTATTGTATGTAAAATGTCTTATATGTGGAGCATTTCTTCCCGGGACTCCACTGAAAATGGGCACTTCTGGTCCAGCTGGACAACCCCAGTAAACAAATGCAAATTAAATAAATAAATATGTTTATAGTTATGGTCCCTCCTTTATATGTGAGTTACCTCTTCTGTATATGAAATTATAGGGTTTTCTACATTATTCAAACTAGATGTTATACTAGAATATACTTTGCCTTTTTAAGAATTCCACAAATATTCCCTCTTTTTCATTTACACATGTTTTATTTACCCTTTGTTGACTGGGTTAGTCCCACTAGGCAAATAGCCTCGGAGACCTGAGATGATATTTATACTAAGAGGGAAAAGTTGGCCAGCCCATTGGGTAACTTCCCCTTCTCTTTTCAGAAAGTGACATGGGAACTTTTATATCCACCTGAACTACCACCAGCTCCTATATGTTCTTTATCACATCTGCAACTAAACCCCTCACCCACAACATTTTGGTATTAATGAACAAATATGTCTGTATTTGAGGAATAGCAACTATTCTAGCCTTCTTTAAAGGAGTAGAAACATCACAAATTCTCTAGGGCTTCCAAATCTCACAAACTTAAACTCTCTCATCTTCTACCACAAGAACAGTTTAACAATCTGATTCCAGTATCCTCCCTTATAGAATGCTCTTCTGTTTCTAATGCCCATACAGTTTTACCTCCCCAATTAACTTCCATTCTGTCTGTCTCTCTCTGTTTTTGTCACTCATAACGTATATCCATCTTCTGTTTTTAGCCATTATAAAGCATGCATCTACATAAACATGCTTTATCGCCGTTTACATTCAAAGACATAATAGAATGGTTCTTACTCATATAATTATTTTTCCTTTCTGGTTGATGATATATTTTATTTTCTTTTAACATGGCTCTGTCTTAGAGATGCTATTTCTTCAGATTCTGTTGTCTCTTATCCTTGGTATGTTCTTTGTCTTTCTGTTGCACCACATTATATCAGTTTTTATCTTCTAAAGCCTTTACATTATTTCAAATTTCCTGGTCGTAACTGGTTGTAGCAGAGCAGCGCTTGAATGTCTATTTCTTGAAAACCAATAAAGGATCTTAAAGCTCTACTTTAGCATATTTTTTGACTGCTTAGACTCCATCATAGAAATGTTCCTAAAATTATTCTCACAGATGAGAAACTCCAGGTGAAACATAAATCTACTCCAAATGAGAGGCTTCATTAATAGATCTTTCCACCAATGAAGACCATCAAATGAACAACCAGCACAGCTGGACAGCTGGTCCCATACTCTTAGGGAACTACCTGCTCTCTCTCTTTTTATAAATTTAATAAAGCAAAATAAAAAAACTAGACTAAATTAACAAACCTTGCTCTCACAGGTACATAAAAGTGGAGGAGCCAGCGAAAGCCTGATACACCGGAGCTGTCACGAGACTCTGTTCACAAGACCTCCACCATATGACCTCCCCGAGGTGGTCCTCATCCTCTTTTAGGCTTAACCCTCGACAGGGGGTAAGTTAGAATTTCTGAATTTGGTGATTGTAACTTTAGGAAAAACAAATGTCACTTGTGTGACACTGTCGACCATGAGTTTCTCTTAAGAGTACAACTCTATAAGTCATTGCTCAGTGTATCTTGCAAATCTTTGGAGCACAGATCCTCCTAATCTAAGAACAGAAGCAAACAAAAACCTCTTTATACAAATTAAAAGATTACCTAACTAAAGAATAGTGCTATTCTTGTATTAAAGTCTGAATAACAAATACATGAAAGAGTACATCCCCATTAAACAACAATTCTCAAGTTCTAAAATATAACTGATCACAAAATGTCTTCTTCCTCTTTTACAAGTTCTTCTCCCCCTCATTATCTTCTCCTTCTTCTAATCTGCTTCCCTACCCATAGAACTACTAAGCCCTTCAAATGATATTATATGCCCACTTTTTTGCTGTCTATATTCTCACTGATCTACCTGAATTCATTCTGTATCTTCTTTTTCCTGTCACTATACCTGTTCCACCTCCCACAACCATCCTTCCCTTATTACTGACATCTCTCAACATATCTCTGGTGGTTTACTATCAAAAGTATGACATGCAGTTGGCTGAAATGCGGTAATATCAACTTGGAAAATCAAAAACAGAGTGCACCGATGTGCAAAATGTCAAATCCACATATTAACATGTGAATTCGACTTTACTTGACATTAACAGAATGGAGTTCTACACTGCACCAGATATAATGTGAGGATTTTTCAGGGGGGCAAGCCCCTCTGCACCTGCCATGGGGGGCTGCACTCCACCATACCCCTTGCAAAATATATATTCCAACTCCGAAATCACACTACAGTGGGGAAAAGGGTACATTTTTCGATCCCCACTGTACTGTGATCTCTAGTTCAATGACCGACCTCATCTTTGCGAATGCACTGAGCATTCACTGAAATGGAACTCGCATAAGGGAAGGATCAACAACACGGGTCGTCCAAATGTATTTCGACAACCCATGGTTGCCGAAACTTCCCTTGGCAATTTAAATGTAAACCATCTGTGGTAGGTTCCTTCAAAATGTTTTCATCTTCCCTTTCTTTTCTCTTTCAATGTCATTCATATCTCTACCTAGCCACTTAAAGCTCTCTAAACAACTCTGTACTATATATCCATACATACATTTTACTTTTCTATCTTCCCTCTCACATTCTTTAACTTCTAAGATCATATATTATTGATCATATTATCTAACCTGCTAAACATATACATAGGGACTATTCAAATCAGGAAATAAATAAATAACCTCCCTGTCAACAACAGTTTCTTCATGTCCTTCTTCTGTCTCTACAGATTGTTGGCAGTCAAACCAATTTGTTGTACCTGTAGCATTTATTCTCATCACATAATTTGCAATTTGCTTTACTGCACCTCAGTATTAGATGATGAAGATGCCCACAATGACAATACCTCTTGGGCTGCCCTTTTTGAACATTTGACATTTCTGCTAAATTCATATTTATGCAATCTGTTCATGTTGAGCTCTGAATTTAGCCAAGCTGTCCCATCCCCAGTCCATATTTATAACACATCTACTGCTTTTTTAAATGCTTGCAACGCTTGACAGTGATTTACTAATGCTGCCTTAACCCCTTCATTTCTTTTTATTCAAAACAATAAATATTGCAATTGAAATCAACAAAGATATTAGAAACAGCATTACACTGTGCTCATTCAGAACAAATGCTGTATTGTGCCAAAGAAAATAAATAACAGCAAGGAAATAAAGCATTACCTATATAGATGGAGTTTAACATGTGTTAGTAGTTGACAGAGTAAGGTCAGGCCGCAGTGGTGCAGTGGTTTGCATTGTCGCCTCACAGCAAGAGGTTCTCTGGTTCAATTCTTGGCTGGAGAACCTTCTGTGTGAAGTCTGCATGTCCTCTCTGTGGTCGAGTGATGGTTAAAAGACATGCAGGTAGGTGCGTGTATGAATGGGTGTGCCTTCTTCGAAGGCTGGGCATCGGGCTGGCACCTCGGCACTGTAAAAATCCACTGCCAATCATTATCGGACCGGAGTTCTGCTGTGGTGACCCCTAACCAGGAAAAGCCGAAAGACATTAGTTAATAGTTGACAGAGTAAGGCTAAAGGATGACAGACCCTGCTGTGTGGCAAGAGTGGTTTGATTTGGTCTGGAGGAATTTAAGTTCAACTTTGAAGTTGAGGAAGGGGGACTGTAGTTCCTTTCGGTAATGGGGAGATTCCCATATTTTAGGAGCAATGATGAAGACTTAAAGGTGTAATAACACACTACACACACATATACTGTAGGCTGAAAAATTGTTATGCTTATAGTGAAGAAACATGCTCAGAGGGCACAAAGAATGCAACAGACAGTGTATAATAAGACTGCCACACTCTAGGGATTTACATCAGCGGCAAAGTGTTAGTCTCCTCTGCTGAGAATAGGTCCCAAGCAGGATGGCAAGGACCCTTTGAGATACAGAAGAAAATGATCAACATAAACTACAAAATGAAACAGATGTGAAAGACAAGACCAAAGCAATTATATCAACTTAAATGTATTAAAAACAAGGAGGGAAACTGAAGTTTCTATAGTTAGTCTGCAAGCTCTGACAGATACCAGAAGTAAGGCACCAGAGATTATTATCTCTGCAGTTTAAGTAGATGAGACTTTTCCAAGGCCGTGAAACAAGAAGTGAAAGAATTCTTACTAAGATAAAGTGTATTTCACAAATCTACCTAGTAGAACAAACTTAATTCAAAATCACATTGATACCGTGCTGGGGAGAAGATAAACCTTAAACCTCATAGGGTACCAGTGTCCCCAAAGAAAAAAAAACATGAGTGAAGAAGCAAGAAAGATGCTTAAATAGGAAGGTATTTCATAATATTAAAGTGAACAGGGCAGTCTTATTGTCTTGGTCCCTAAACTAGATGGCTCCATAACATTTTTATTTTATTTTATTTATTTAGCATTTGATTACTAGAATAGTCTGAATGGGATGACTGGCATAACCCTTTTCAGTGGAGGCCCAGGGAGAAAAGCTCTATAATTAGATACAATTGCATTTTTTTGAAGCTTCAGTTTGAATACAAGTATAGACAGACATAAGTATGGTAAATCGATAACAGGGCTAACAGTATTAGAACTCAAATAAACGATGCCAAAATTAATCGGTAGTAGAACGTGATGAACACATTACAAAGTGTAAGGAGAGGAAATATGTAGTAAGAAGTATAGAATAACATGTGAAAGCTTAGGATTAATGAGGTGTTAAGGATGGAAGGAAGATACTGATGGGCACAGTTTTGACAGGTGAGAAGAATCTAGTGCATAAGTAACAAAGAGGTGCTAGAAAAAGGGGAAGGAAGGTAGGTCGTGGGAATTGAGAGCTAATCAGGTGGATGGCAGGAGAACAGCCAGGATTTGAAGAGGTGTTCTTTTATCATAGTTCTGAATTTATGTAGAGTGGGAATGAGTTTTAAGTTGACAGGGATGGTATTCCAAATTTTGGAAATATAGTTGGCATAAAGTGATTCCCCTGCAGAGTTTGTGGATCTGGTAGTTTTGAGGAGCAATTGGCTTCTTAATCTTATGAGTCTTGTTGGAGGGTAGTGGTCGAGCGTATTTTTAGGTTAGGACAGTCTTCTAGTTGATACAGAAGCATACAGTATGTGTAGTGATTAGTTGTAAATAAGTTGGTTTGGAAGCTCTAACCATTTCAATTATTTTTGGTCAGAACAGTGGTGAGCATTGGAAGGAAGATTTGAGGCAAGTTTTGCTATTTTATTTCAGCATTTTTTAGTTTAGAATGTAGGCTTGCATTTAGGTTATTAAAATGGGAAAAGCACAGATTAGTGATGGTAGTAAATAAGTAGTTGCTTGGCATTTTTTGCTATTCTTGGTATGGAAATGCTTGTATCTGTCCAAAGTTTCTAGTTTTTGATGTTTTTTTTTATTACATAAGTAATCTGTTGGCTGAATTTCAAGTTGTCATCAAGAATGAATCTTAGGAGTTTGGTTTGGGGTACATGTTGTACATGGGTATTGTCATGTGTGGAAATACTAAAGGATAGTTTCTGCTCTGTGATATTTTTGGTGGAAAAAATATAACTGTAGTTTTGTTGGGATTAAAAAGGACTTGGATGTTGGAGAGCCAGGAGTCTTGAGTGATTTTTTTTTGTAGGAAGAAAAGGGTGGGAGCTGAGTAGATACGTGTACAGTTGTCTTCAGACTGAATGATTGTGGAATCTTTGTCAGCTCTGTAAAGTGAGTTTGTGTATATATTGAAAAGTAATGGGCTAAGGATGGGACCCTGTGGTACCTCTATAGAGACAGGGAGAAAGGAAGAATAGGTTTGTTACCAAGGCAGCTTGAAGTCTATCAGAGAGGTAGCTGAGGAAGCATGATAGTATAGAATGAGATAGTTTTAAGGAAGCGAGTTCAGACAGAAGCTTTTTGATGTGGAACAGACTTGAATGCCTTTGAGAGATCAATAAAGACAGAGGAGGAGACAAGGTGGCTCTTATTCCTTTCACTGTTAATCTTGTTTGTAAAGCTGAGTAGAGCAGTTGTGGTACTATGTTTAGGTCTGAAGCCATGTTATATATTTGTGATAAGATTGTTAGAAGTATGAAACTTCTTAAGCTGTGAGTGAATACATTTGCCCAGTATCTTAGCAAGTGGAGAGAGTGTTGCTATGGGCTGATAGAAAGTTCTGAGGATGAACGACCTTTGTCTAGGGAATGATATATGATTTTTCCCAAAGACTGGGAATTTAGCTTTGTGCTATTGAGCAATTGATAAATAAGGTAATGGGGTATGATAGTGATTCTGTTGCAATGTTAAGATCTTCTGTGTGGAGACAGTCTACAGCTAAGGTAGATGACTTTAGTTTAAGAGATGTTTTTTATATTAGAAACTGGAATGTGTTGAAAGGCAAAAGAGTTGTCGTTGTCAGAAAATGGAGGTAGAAAGAGATTAGCATGTGGAGTTAGAATGGTAGTCTGACCGGGTTTAAGCAGCTTATTAATAGATTTCCAAAAGAGTTTAGGTTTTATTTGTTGTCTTTGTTGGAGGTTAAAAACATAGCTTTTATCGTCTTTTTTCACTTTGCGCTTGGCTAGATTTCTCAGCTGCCTAAATTTCTCATGCATAGATTGTATTTTATGTTGTAAACATAGCTTCCAAGCCCTATCTCTTTGCAGTATAACATACTTTGTTTCTTTTTGTAGCCATGGGGCGGGGTTGTTTTTATTCTTTTAGTTCTGATAGGGGCTTGCTGATCTAATATATTTAGGCCACTTGAATCGAAGAAAGTGACTGCATCAAGTGGGAGACTCTAGAGTTTTCCTGTCACAGTTTTTTAGTGCTTCATTAAATACAATCTTGCAGAATGAGGTTAGATTTTGAACTGTATTGTAGGTAGCTATTTTGTTTAAGGTACTGTGGTGTCTTAGGATAAATGTGGGTGAGTGGTCACTTATGGAGTCAGGTAAAGTGCCAGATGTACTTATATTGTTGTGGTTGGTTGTTAATGCCCAGTCTAGGATTGATTTTCTACCACTTATCAATCAATTTTATCTATTCTAGAAGGTCTGAAGTTGTAGAGATTTATAGAGTTCGTTGCTGGTTTGGAATTGCAGGTATACCAGTCAATATTAAGATCTCCTAGAATGACTGTCTCTTAGGATATGTTATGGTTAAACTAGCTTAGGAGCTTTAACTTCTGTGGTATTATTGCCTGGAGGAATATATAGGGCTGCAATACATATATATATTTTTTGTTTATAGATTCTGAGCTGTGCAACTAGTAATATTGCTTTGTGGAAGCAGGATATCTTATTTGGGTAAAGAGTTAAGTGTAATGTATTTTTGAATAAAATGGACATGCTACCTCCACTTTTTTGTTCTCTATCAAGTCTAAGGATGTTGTATCCAGTGGACCTATTTGTTCATCTGTCACTTTTTTTTTTATCCATTTTTCTATATTGATGAATATGTCAGGGGAGTATTGTGTTATAGATGCATGGATGTCTTGGATTTTATTGTTGCAGCTTCCTACATTTGAATTCAAGAAGAGACTGCTACAGAGTCTATTTGGGAAAAGATGACTGCTAGAGGTGGGATTAGATGGTGGGAAACTGAGGGATTACAGAAGTTTGTTACGTTCTGGGTTGGGATGTATGTCTCTACAGAGAGATAAGTAGTTAGACATGAAATAACTGTTGGGTGTCTGGTATTATTTCTTTCTTTATTTAACCAGGAAAGTCCGACGTGGAACAAAGCCAATTTTCAGCGGAGGCTCGGGGAGAAATGCTCCAGATCGATGCCTTTGTAATGCAGGAGTAAACTGGAGCACCTGGAGGAAACCCACACAGATGCAGGGAGGACATCCAGACGCCACACAGAAGGCACCCCAGCCAAGAATCAAACCAGAGAACCTCTTGCTGTGAGGCAACAATGCTACCGCTGCACCACTGTGCCGTCCTAGTCACAATTATTGTGGTATATTTTTATTTTTTTGTTTTATGTGTTTTGGGCTGTATTTGTGGTGGATAAATGAAAATTTAAGGAAGATGGTACTGAAAGTGAGTAGGTATCTATAAAAGAATAGATAATGAAGAGTAGACTGGAACAGTACATGTGACATGTGATAGCATAAGATATTATGATATTATATGGTCAATGTTTTATTGGTAGATTTATATGGATTTAGTACTTTGAGATTAGTTTCAGTTAGAAAAGACAGTAGAGACAGACTAAGGATAAGAAGAATATTGGTTATGAGCATGGTTAGAGTTTAAAAAGCATTGAGGGTGTACATTATTATAAGGAGAGGGGTGCAGTACTATAGGTTGCAGTAATATAAAAAGATGAAGTCAGTTTATTGGAAGATTAGATGAGGAGGTGCAGTCATTAAGAGTATAAGTGTAGTTTTGTCTGAGGGTGGGTAGGAATTGTGGTAAGGGTAGGGGAGTGGAGTGAGCCTGAGCTGAGCGAGGGTGAACAGAGCATATTTCACCAGAACCACTAGCAACACAATCTAAAAAAAAAAAAACTATCTGTTTAATTAAAGATAGTCTGAGATAAGTAAGTCATGCACTAAAGTGTGCTAGTATGTTTTTAAGTGCAATTATGTGACAATAGAAATAGTTAAAAATTATATTAAAAAGCAAGGGTTTTGTTTAATAAAATATGTAAAAAACTAGAGTTTCTTCTGCAGAAGACACAAAGCTTTTAGATAATTCTAATAAGAATAAAGAGGGGCTAAAATATTAACTTCCAGCAACTGAGGGTACCAATTTCTTAATTATAAAAAATAATTTGACATGTCTATAGAGGTTCACTAGCCCTGGAAACTGAAGATTTCTGTTCTGCTTGGTATGTAGAATTCAGGGAAGAATCTGTGACTGTCTTAAAATGGACTTTTGTAGTTCTCAGTAATTCTTGCTTCTAAATGCAATTTAAGCAAACAGTTTAAGCTGTACGGTTTATAGAAAGGTACAGAGAAATATAAGAGAAAGTCATATCAAGATAAGAAAGTAGTTTAGGTCAGTGTGGTAAGACTGTACAGGATTTAATCTCTAAGTCTCTGAAATAAGTATTAGCAGGCAATTAGAGTATCGGTAACAGCACACTCTAAACAGATTTGCATTCCTAGCTTACTGCAGAACAAAAAATGCGCCACTAGCTGAATACAGAGGACAAATGTGGGCCAGCAAATGTTGTTACAACAAAAATACTTGGGAGTACAATTTAAATCAAGCATACCACAATGGCAGTATTATAAAGGAATTATTTGTAAAAAATCATAATATTGTATAAAATGGGCAGAAAGCAGCATTGTATAATGTTAACCTAGTATTCAGGAAATAAATCAACTTAGCTTAAACACAGCATTACCTAAGGGACTAAAAACCGCTAAGTATTACGCCCACTTTGCATTTAGTAAGACTGCCATTCAGCAAAATAAATCATAATGGCTTCTAACAATGAATTCTGTAACCTCACATAAAAACAGTACAGCATAGCAGGCATTAATTAAAATATAGAAGCAGCATATAAATTCAGCAATTACAAAATAATATGGTAAAATCAATTACTTTATGGTACTGAATAATACAAGACCATAATAAATTAATGCAAAAGTCAATGGAACTTTCTATGGAAATTCAGTTGCTGGAAAGTGAATGCAGGATATTGGGTGGCTGTTTTTATTATGAGGGATTTAAAGGACAACCGCACCCACAGACTCGAAAAAAAAACATGTTTATTTCATGGTTTGGGGTTTCCTACATTTAAACACCACTCTGGGACTATTTAGAGCTTTTTAGATATTTTTATACGCAATTTCTGACTCTGACCACATGGGGTCTGGCATCTTGAAATAATTCTGACTATTTAGTCTGCCTCTAAGTATCCCAGATGCATTGTTTGTCTCCAAAAAATTGCATCAGATCTGCCACATTTTTCCTAAAGCTCCTGTCATTCCACTGGTTTTACAGGCATTCACTGCTGTGTTATAGTCACTTACTTTTGGTTAAACTTTTGTCCTTTTTCAATGACTACTTCAAACACAAGCAGTGCAAATGCTACAGAACAGAATTGAAAAGTGCATTTTATTGCTAGCTTGATTTCTTTTTGTGAAGGCTGAAATCTAGTTCTTCAAGGCATCTCCCTTCCCCTTCACATATACCTTCCCTAGCTGTCAAAGAGCTAAGGGTAATTTGACCCATTATCTGCATGTGATTAACAGCTCACAGCAGGTGACCAGACTAATGTACTGTTTTCTTCTCAGCCTTTCCTTCCTTACAGTGGGAGATTTATTTTGTTGCACTCCTCCTGTCAGATTTAGAACCAAGCTCCATAGGGTGGGATGTTGGCATAATGATTAAGCTATTTACCTTGCAAACACAAACCTGTGTTCTGAGAGACTGCCTTCCAGACTATCTGCAAATATACAGAGCTGAGTATATTTTTTTGGTTATAGAGTTTGTTAATTGTTGCTTAGATCTCTGTTGAAACTGTTGTCTCCCTGTTCTGAGAGACTATCTGCAAATATACAGAGCTGAGTATATTTTTTTGGTTTCAGAGTTTGTACTATTAGTTGTTGCTTAGATCTCTGTTGAAACTGTCCCCCCCTATTTTCTGCCGTGTCTTCAGTTGGTATAACTGTTTTTTACAGCTTGTGTGTTATCTAACTCAAGGATCACTTGCATAAAATTTGACCTGTTAGTAAAAGCCTGCATTTAATTGCTGGAACCTGTGTTCTGAGAGACTGCCTTCCAGACTATCTGCAAATATACAGAGCTGAGTATATATTTTTTTGGTTATAGAGTTTGTTAATTGTTGCTTAGACCTCTGTTGAAACTGCTGTCTCCCTGTTCTGAGAGACTGATCTGCAAATATACA
This sequence comes from Protopterus annectens, assembly GCF_019279795.1. NCBI lineage: Eukaryota > Metazoa > Chordata > Ceratodontiformes > Protopteridae > Protopterus > Protopterus annectens. Next base: position 1,631,134,445 of record NC_056729.1, read on the forward strand.
GAGCTGAGTATATTTTTTGGTTTTAGAGTTTGTACTGTTAGTTGTTGCTTAGATCTCTGTTGAAACTGTTTTGTCCCACCCATCCTCCCTATTTTTGGTTTTTAGTTTAAATTTGGTGGCTTTTGCAGTTGCCCGCCCCACTGTAGATTTGATCTGGGACACTCCCCCAGTCCCATCTCTTTACCACATTCTACCTAATAAACTCTTTCTGTACTTGCTTTTAGTCCTTTTTAATTTAATTGCATTTTTTAAACTTTGCTTGGTCTAATACTGATACATACTCACGTGTGCTAGCTTGCACTGCATGTGAATTGTTTTTACTACTGTTTTTGCTACTTTTCTGTAAAAAAAAAAAAAAAAAAAAAAAAATGTAAGCCTGTTTCCTACCTTTGTTGTAACTAGTGTTCCAGATACAGATTTGCTGTATCCAGGACTGTAAGTAAGCTTCTGAGCCCCCTAAGCCTTTCTGTGTTGGTGGGAAGCCTTCTAGCTTATCAGTGGGAGTGGTAAGCACTAGGTAACCTGTGTACCACATAAGGAGTGGTTCTGGCCCAGAAATTGTAGTTATTGGCCATTTGGGCAATCTCTTACATCTCTCTCAACTTTTTTGATTTGAAAGCCTGCATTTGCACTTGTTTCTGTCCTGTAACTCATCTAGTGCAGATACAGATTCTTAGTTTTAGCACTTAAATTTGCTTATTCATGCTCAGCACTTGTTCTGAACTTGTAAGCACTAAATAAGCTACTAATTACTATAGCACTCAATCTTCCTCATTACCTAGAGGAAATCAGTTTTTGTACTTACTTTTCTCACTTGCGTAGAGAAAAACAGCTCTTGTACTCACTTTCCTCACTTACCTAGAGGAAAACAGTTTTTTATTCAGGCTTGTCCAAGGGTCAGCTCCCAGTGTTCTCTCCTGTCTATCTGATGAATCTGGGCATTTTGAAGCAATGTAGAAATTGCCTCATGTACACAGACAACCCTCTCCTCCTACCACCCAACACTACAACCTGTGAGAGATGCACTTATCTAGCCAAACTGGAGGTAAAGCTCTCTCTAACCAAGACTGAACTTAGTCATGAGGAGAAGGTAAACATTTGCATCACACCACATTCATCACACAGTCTCACTAAATCTACACCATCAAAATCCACACACAGTAACACAAAAACATTCGTGGAGACTCTCAATAATAATCTGTCTAAGCAACAGAGACATCCAAAGCAGAAACACAAGCAACCTCCATCCCCCAACAAAACCCAAATGACACATAGCCCACAGACTCAGTGTACCACTCAACCACAGCCAATAAGGCAAAACAACATACCCAACACACTAGTCATAGGTGATTATATAATCAGGCACACTAATGTCCCACTCACCAGGCTAAACAAGGAGAAGGTTACTGTCAGCTGCCTGTCAGGTGCCAGGATCAGCCACATAAACCATGCAATCAGGTCACTCCACAACAAGTACAAATATGACTCTGTCATTGTCCATGTTGGTGTGAATGACCTGAGATGTACCTCCCTGCACTACATGAAAAGAGACATGGAAGAGCTCTCTGATCTTGTAGCCCAGGCAGGTATGACCCTAGCCCTGAGTAGCATTCTGCCATCACCCCGAATTATACCACAATACAAGGACAAAATGATTGACTTCAACAATTGGCTAAGCTTCTGGTGTCATTCTAAGGGGATCCAGTATCTGTCTGCTTGGGATGACATGGTCGACAGACCACGATACTTTGCCACAGATGGCCTGCACCTGTCGCCCCTGGGATTCCGGATACTGGCTAAGGCTTTTAGGCAAGGTTCAAATAACAAATTCACCACCGTAACAGGAACAGGAAAGCAAAAACTGAGGGTAATGCTACTCAATGCTAGAAGTCTAAATCTCAAAATGCACTCACTCGAGGCACTCCTTAAAATGGAGAACATCGATATCTGTGCAGTGACTGAGACCTGGTTCAAGGCTCCAGAGAGCACCCCTGCACTACCAGGCTATAACTTATACCACACTTTTCGGCCATGTAAGCTGGACAGAAACACCAAAGGCGGAGGTGTGTCCATATTCATTAAGGATATCCACACCTCCAGGCTAGTTGCTCAGCATAATGCATCCGAGGTTATCCAAGTGCAACTAAAACTCTGGGCAGAACTGCAATCCAAATTGTAGCTTGCTACAGATCCCCCACCATGCCCCAGGATTCCCACTCATCTTTTCTTGATGTACTGGAAAATATTAGGGTTCAACCAAATACCCTAATAATGGGTGACTTCAACTACCCCACCATTAACTGGGAAAACTATTCGTGTACCAACTCCTTAGCTCAACGCTTTCTAGAATTCATAAACTCCAATGCCCCAGATAAACTTATCCACACCCCCACCAGGGGCAACAATATCCTAGACCTAGTCATTACCAACATGAGTGACCGGTGTTCCACACCTGAAGTCAACTCCTTGTTGGTCCGATCCGACCATAAGCTAATCACCCTTGATATCCACATCCAGCCCCCACCCCCCATTAAGGAAACCATGGTAAAACATTTCTCCAAAGCCAACTTCATGCTTCTTAAGACAGAAATGGTGAACTTCACAACACCCATGCAGATGGACAATACAGTTACAACTGCTGAATCCTACACAAATGCACTCTATAAGCACTTACACGAGTGCATGGATCATGCTATCCCAAACAGAACCAAGACACTATCCTCCAAAAAAAGGAAGCCAATCTGGTGGTCCCCTGCCATAAACAAACTGTACAACAGAAAGAAGAAACTGTTGCAAAAGAGAGTAAAATCCCATGAGTGGAGGAGCTCCCTGGTCAGCCTCAGTAAGAAGCTGAGATCCCTTATAAGATCGTCCAAAGTTAGCTACGAAAACAAAATTGCCGCTAATTCTAAGGACAACCACAAAGCATTCTATAGCTATGTCAAGAATCTCAATGGCAACACCCAGATCTGCTTTGAGTTACAGCTCAAAGGCATGAAAATTACAGAACCAACTGATATTGCCAACATCCTGGCAGATAGGTTCAGTGCTAATTTTACCCCCCCTCACCCCCTAAAGGGCCCATATTTATACAGGAAGAATGCAGAGTCCCTGTAATTACAACTACGCAAGTAAAAGCTGCACACTCTAAAGCCAAAAACACAGCATCCATGGGACCAGACAAAATACCAGGCTGCGTTTTACATGAACTTCAGAATGAACTGGCTCCCCACTTAAGCACCATGTTCAATAATAGCCTCACATCAGGCTTTGTGCCTACTGAATGGCGCACAGCAACAGTTATCCCACTCCACAAAGGGGGAGCCACCACTGATCCCGGGAACAAACAATCAAACCAAAAACCACCTCCAGAGGAAGCCTTAATAGGCAAAAATAGTAAAATGAAAAAAAGGCTTCCACCACAGCAAAAAGTTCACTAAGAAATTCTGTTAAAATGTAGGCTTTAATAAAATGAAGAAATAAAAAGCACAAATTGTGCTGTTCAAGTTGCAGGTCAAACAGGATAAGCGCTTTCAGTTAAAAAACCTTCTTCAGATCCTAGTGTGTAGACCTGACTTACTGCTGTTAAATAAAGATCCTTAATTGCTCAACCAATCACATACAGCAATCAGATGCACGCCTTCCTTAAGCCTCCATTTCATTTCTTAATTAGGCTTCTCTCTTTCAAAATAGGTTTAATAGGAACTACTCTGTTGAGCCCTGGAAATAAATTAGCTCTGAGGTTCATGATCCATTTGCTTTCTTCCTTTTCAGTTTTGTTGACAATGTCTCCTCCACGGAGGTTAGTAGTCACAGTTGAGATAACCATAAAGCTAAATGAATGCCCTGGATTTTCAGACACATGTCCATATAGGGCATTGGTTACCAGTTTATTCTTGATGTCTAACAGGTGACGAAGTATCCGTTCCTTAAATTTTCTATTGGTCTTTCCTACATAATAGGCTTGGCACAAATTACAAGTGCCAATGTAGATAACATTCTTGGTGTTGCAGTTAGCAAAACCAGAGTACTTATAGCATTTGTTAGTTACCGGATGAACAAAACTGTTGGAACATTTAATGTGGCTGCAAGCTTTGCAAAAGCCACATTTCCAAGTTCCTAACCTATTTCTTCCTTCTGTACTCTGCTTATTAGGTATTCCATCATAGTTGCACAATAAAGCCTTTAAGTTCTTCTTGTTTTTATAACCAAATGTAGGTGTTTCCCCTACAATTCTCTTAATTTTACTGTCAGCAGTTAAGACTGGCCAAAATTTCTTGATGGTTTCACGGACATCAAAGGAGTCAGTGCTGTAGGTCATCATGCATCTGACACTGTTGCTGTTCCCACCTTTCTTCACATCACTCTGCTTCTGTTTCGAGTAGTACGGTTGCCCTTTGTTGTATCGAATGGACATTGCTTTGCTTTTACTCATGACTAATTGTTTTTCATTGTAGCCTCTTGAAGCAAAATTCTGTAAGAGTTTGTCTTGTTCCTGCAGAAAATCATCATTGTCAGTACAGAGCTTGGATATCCTGGTCACTTGATTTTCAACAATATTCTGAAAAACATGTCTCGGATGCATGCTACTGTAGTATAGCATATGGTTCCTTCAGTTTGGTTTCCTGAATATAGTGGTGCCGATTCCTTTGCTTTTATTCATTGAAATTCTCACGTCTAAGAAATCAATCTCATTTGCTGATGTTTTCACTTCAAATCTTAGAAAGCTAGTCGTACTTGTTAAATAATTGACAAAATCATTTAGGCGTTGCATACTGCCCTTCCATAGGAATATAACATCATCCACAAACCTATTGTAGAAGATGATGCATTCCTTCCATTCATTTTTTTGTATCCATTTCCCATTGCCTTTCCCATTCAGCTAGGACTGTATTGGCATAGCTGTTTGTACAGGGGGTGCCCATGGCTACCCCCCATTTCTGCCAATAGTAGCTCTCACCATAGAGGAACACATTGCTCTCCAGGACCAATTCCAGGAAGCTGCATACTAGATTCACATCCATGTTTACTTCAAAATGAAAGGCAAAGTCCCTTATTGCTTCTATTCCTAGATCATTGGGTATGCAAGTGAATAAATTGTTGACGTCCATAGTCACCAAAATGATGTTGTCTATGGAACTTTCTTGCTCCATTCTTTCATACAGTCTCTCCAGCAGCTGACCAGTGTCCCTCAATACAGTATGTATGAAAGGCAACAACTTCTTGAGTTCAGTTTTCACATAGATTGAAATGGGCTCAGTGACCCATCCTCTCCCCGAAACTATTGGTCTCAGAGGGGGGTCAACACTGTTCTTATGAATCTTAGGCAACCCTTTGATAACAGGTATAGTTGGATATACCATTTCAAGAAAGTCATATAGATTTTTATCAATTGCTCTAGTCATTAATTTGTCATACAGGACATTCTTCACTGAGGAAATCAATCTGTCTACTTGATACTTCTCGATGTTGTGGTCTGTGTCACTGTGGCTTAACATTAATTTGTCGTACAGGACATTCTGTACTGAGGACATCAGTCTGTCTACTTGATACTTCTCGATGTTGTGGTCTGTGTCACTATGGCTTAACATATCCTGCATTTTCTGGGCATACTGTGTTGAATTCATCACTATTAAAGCTCCTCCTTTGTCAGCTGGCCTGAAAATAACTTCTTTCATTGTTTGCAATTCTTTTAATGCCTGAAACTCATCCTGTGTTAAATTGTAGTAGTGTTTATTTTTTCCTTTTGACCTCTGTTCAAATACCTCATTCTCACATAACCGTAAGAACATCTCCACAGTGGGATGATTGCTGGGGACAAAGGAACTTGTTTTTTTCAACACAGATGATGTATAGTTTGTACCAGTATTTTCATTGTCAAAAAGACACTTCAACGTAACGTTCCTACCAAAGCACCTTAAGTCTGTCACTAACTCACTCAGGTCAGAATATATTGAGGGTATAAAGCTCAAGCCTCTTTGCAGAACACTCTTTTGGGTAGCTGTCAGCTCATAATCGGATATATTAATTACAAACGAAATTGATTCATCTAAGCTCATTGAGGTTCCTAAGTTACCTTTCTCTTTTTCCTCTCTGCTTTCTGACCTGGATCTCCCGACATTTTTCTGTGTTAATAAAAAAGGGAGTTGCTGTAACAAAGGTGCATGGACAGATCCCTTCTTTGGTATCACGCTCGAACTATTTCACTTGAAGGCTGAATGCTTCCTGCCGACGCAGTGTCTACATTTGCTGCATTATCATTTTCCGTTAGCGATGAAATGACCTCAAGCATGCCAGAGTCATTGTTAACTATACTACCATTAGTCCTCTTGTTAGGAGTATTGCGAGAGGCTAATTCAGGATGTTGCCCATTAGTGTGTATATTACTATGTACTTCAGCTTGTATATTCACACTAGAAACAGTCCTGCGTGTCACAGGTACATTTCCCATGTTGTCAGAACTATCGACCTATTAGCCTGACGAGTCTGGTCTGCAAGGCCATGGAACGTATCATCATGGAACTCATAAACAAAGGCATTGGTAACCTCCAAACTCTGGATCCCACCCAGTTCAGGTTTGTGAAAGGCAGATCATGCCTTCTGAACCTGATCGACTTCTTTGAGGCAGTCACCAAAGCCGTAGATGAGGGTAAGGTGGTTCACACAGCCTATCTTGACCTCGCCAAGGCTTTCGACACTATCCCTCATTCTGGAATTATAGCTAAACTCACTAAACTAGGTATAAATCCCTACATCACAAAATGGGTTGCCAACTGGCTCACTGACAGAACCCACACTGTAAAAGTTGCAGACTCCAAATCTGACCTCAGATCAGTGACAAGTGGAGTACCACAAGGTTCTGTCCTGGGACCTCTCCTGTTTGGTATCTACTTCTCTGAAGTACAGGCTAACACAAAAGGCCTCTGGCTAATGAAGTTCGTAGATGACTGCAAACTAAGAGCCATAGTCAAGTCCCCAAATGATGTGGACATCCTACAGAAGGGCCTCGCTGAGACAGATGCCTGGTGTCAGAACCATGGCCTCAAGCTCAATGCCAAAAAGTGCAGTGTCATCCCCTTTGGTAAAAACTCTGAACCAATGAACTACCACATAGGCAGCAATCTACTTAACACCAAATGTGTAATAAGAGACCTTGGGACCCAGGTGGACAGTAGTCTCACCTTTGATAGTCACATCGCCACAGTAGTCAGGAAGCCCTTCTATGTGGCACACCTCATCATAAAAGGGTTCTCATCCAGGAAAAAAGAGGTCATTGCTCCCCTCTACTTGACACTCATTAGACCCATTATAGAGTACAATGCCCCTTTTGGAATGTACCTCACAAGACATGTGCAGCAGTTGGAAACACCACAGAAGTACCTCACAAAGAGGATTACTGGCCTCAAACAAATGCCCTACACTGACCACCTCAAAAAACTCCAGCTTTACTCTGTAGCATATCACCTACTCTGAGGTGATCTCTGCCTAACATATAAAGCTATGTCAAACCCAGAGCTGTTGGACATGCTACACCTAAAGAAATCCCAATCCCTCCGAGCAACATGCTCTAGGGACCTAAACCTTGTCACCACAATAAACAGGATATGCTGGAGGGATAGATTCCTGTCCCAGAGACTTCCCATACTCTGGAACAGGCTACCCATCTATGTCAAGCAAAGTTCTTCATTAGCACTCTTCAAGAAAAATCTTGATGAGTGGATGGGAAATAGGAATTACATCCCGGGGATCACTTCTGTGTCTCTGCTCGATGGTGGCAGAGGAAAATAACTTTCTTGGGTGGCGTATGCCAGGGAACCTTGCTGGCTAGGCTTACGTAGACCCTTGGGCCAATAGCCTAGTACCTAACTATGAACAAGGTGCGGGGTTTGATTCTCACATGGGGTAGTTGACTAGGCTTAAAATTACCCACAAGGGCAGTTAGTCTAGTAATAATCTATGAACCTATGAACCTATACCACAGGGAATAATCACTGTTTTGCAAACCATCAAACTCCCACTTATTTTTCCTTCCTGTTTGGTTAAATAGCTAACAAATGATGCACTATAAACACAAAATATTTCACAGACTTGCATGACAGCACCCACATGCTTTTTTTTAAGTGGTAATTTAAGAAAATTACGGTATTGCATACTTTTTGTAATCTGATGTAGTGTTGTCGATTAATTGTGACAGACATCTGCTTCTTATGTAAAAACATGCAATTAATGTCTACGCATGGTTATTGCAAATTAATGCTCTTAGTTTTTGCAGCTGTTACTGTGCTTTGTCTTTTTTACTGTGCTTTGCCTGTATTTTGTCACATATCGGTAGGGATCTTCAGAAAAGTGAGATTATAGTTTGACATTTTTGCTAGGTTAAGAGTGGGCTGGGCAAGGCAGCTCTGGCATCACAATGTGGTAGGTCCACTGGCTCTTCTATACAGCATGCAAATCAGGTAGGGATTACATCACTTTGGGAGTGGAAACATCCCGGTAGCTAGAGCAAGAGCTCTGGCACATGTGACATCATCATTTCAGAGCCAGCTAGAGGTTTTTCAACTTGGTTTTCAAAGTGAAAGTAAAACAATACAGAAAGGTAGGAAGCCTAACAGGGAAAACAGTTGAGTGGATTCGTTTTTAAAGCTGCATGGGTGATTTTTCGAGGCTGTACCAATAAACAGGGACTAAAAGAGACAGCAGGTTGAGCAATCTGCTTTAATATCCCATTGTTGTCCTTTAAAAATGTTGCCAAGAGACAGAGAACACTAGCTATTTGTACAGGGGGTGTGGCAAATAGGGGACTTGCCATGGGTATTTCATTGTTATCATACCAAAACCACTGGTAGCACAATAAAAAGAAAATTCTGTTTAATTGCAGATAGCCCGAGGTAAGTGAGTCCTGCACTAAAGTGTGCAGATGTGTTTTTAGGTGCATTTAAGTGTAAGCTGACCACACAAAAATTATAAAAAACATATGTTCAAACACTAGGGTTTTGTTTCATAAAATATATTAAAAACTAGGGTTTTCTACAGAAGAAACAGCAGCTGAAAATAACTAAGCTTTTAGATAATTCTTGTAAGAATAACAAAGGGCTAAAAAATATTAGCTTACAACAAGTAAGGGTACCAATTTCTTAAGTATAAAAAAAGAATTTAACATGCCAGTAGCCCTGGGAACTGAGGAATTATGTCCTGCTTGGCATGTAGAATTCATGGAGGAATCTGGGACTCTCTTAAAGGGGTCTTTTGTAGTGTTGAGTAATTCTTGTTGTTAAATGCAATTTCAGCAAACAATTTAAATATGGAAAGCCAGTTGCTGGAAAGAAGGATCATAGGGGCATTGGGTGACTACATTTCTGGTGAGGGATTTAAAAATGTTTAATGACTTCAGGAAACTGAATGAGATATCCAAGTTTGATACTTAGCCAATGTCCTGATGAGTTCATAGAGAGGCAAGTCAAAGCAAGGTTTTTGACCATTCAGAATTTGATCAAGGGGGTACTGGTAGATGCTTCTTATACCTGAAGCCAAATAAATGATATCATTCTTCACCCCTGAGTATTGTTTTACCTTTTGGACTTCATATAGCTCATTTTACCTTTCAAAGGCTCAGGGATAGAGTTCTAAAATGTCATACTAGTTATTTAGCTGAGTATCTTGATGATATAATAATTTATTTAGCAGAGTGGAAGCTACATTTGGCCAAAGTACATGCTATGTTAGAATCTTTGAGCTGGCAGGACTTGCAGTTAATGAAGCCAAGCTGTATGTGGCAAGAAGCCAGATATTTAGCAAACGTGATTATGAGGTATGATCTTCGTTAAAGTCAGATGGTCTGTGACAGCAAATGAGGCCTTTAATCAGCTAAAATATCCTCTGATTAGTTGCCACATTTCACCTATATTGAAATATATCTTAATGTTCAGCAGGTTATGGTTGTGTCCTCATTATACTCTAGCTGAGTATCTGTATCGGTCTATAGCTGACATGTACAAAAAGCAAAAGATTAATTATATGTTGTTATACATAGTCATTTACAGTATTGCTATGTGGTAAATTATATTTTCTTTCACATGAGTCTTTCCATTATTATTTCCCTTGTCTTTCCTCTATACATGTGAAATAGGGGTCATCCTCATCAACCCCCTTTTTCCCATTTTCTACATAGGGGTCATGCTGTTTTGTCAACTGTTGCCATCTCTTTCTATTCAGTGCCACTCTCTTGGCTTCTTCAACACTCATGCCTGTCACATGTCTTCTGTCACACAATCCATCCAGCTCTTTGCGGAATGCCCTTGTTTCCCCTTGCCTTCTTCCTGTCTGTCCCAAATATTCTTCACTAGATTGTCTTCAACTTTTCTGCACATGTGCCTGAACCACCATAATTTGTTCTCTTTCACCTTTTCTGCAATTGGAGCTACTTTGGCTTCTGCTATGTCCTCATTTCTTCATCTGTCCCACAATGTGCATCCTACCACCCATCTCAGACACTTCATCTTCATCACCTCTAGTTTCCTCAACTGCCATGTCTTTACTGCAGTCCTTGCTCAGTTTGCCAGTGATGCCACATCATCTGAGTACAGCAACTTTGTTGATCTGTGCCCTCCGTTGAGTTTGCTAATGTAGTCCATCACCAGTATGAACAGCTGTGGGCTCAGAGCTGAACCCTGGTGCACACCCACTCCTAATGGGAACACCTTTGTGAGACCAAACACTTTTCATACTTGAGTCATTGGGTACTTGTACATAGCCTGCACTAATTCTAGCAATGTTTCTGGGACTTTGAACTACCACCAGACTCCACAAATCAGATTTCTTGGGACATTGTCGTATGCTTTCTTCAAGTCTAGGAAAGCCTACTTGGACTCATCTCTAGCTTCTTCTCAACTATTTGTCAAAATGCAAATATCAAGTCAGTTGTGCTGTGTCCTGACCTGAATTTGAAATGTTCCTCTCCCATCTTACTTTCTACCACTCTGCATATTCGTTTGTCAATCACTCTCTCCAGAACCTTCATGCAGTGTGACAGGAGTCAGATACTTCTGTACCATCCACAGTGGTATATGCCCCCTTTTTTCTTGAACACTAGGACTAGTATGCTTATTCTCCAGTTACATGGAATATGCTTTTCTCTCCACACTTCTATGAGTACCCTCAGGGGCCATTTCTCCCCGCCTCACTCAGCATTTTTAACATATCTGCTGTGGCCTCATCTGGGCCTGCTGCTTTCCCTGACTTCATTGTATTAAGTGCTGTTCTTACTTATTCTATGGTGGGCTCCTCCTCTACTCCCACTGCAGACTGTGTATGGGGGAGTAGAGTTTCTATGGAGTTTTCTTCATTCAGAAGCTGTGTGAAGTACTCCCTACATCTGCCTTTGATATCCTGTGGACTGGTGAGCAAGTTGTTACTGGCACCCCTTATGAAGGGTGTCTGAGTATCTTCTTTATCTTCCTGTCTCTGCCTTGTAACCTGATATAGATTCTTTGTGCCATCTACTGACTTACTTTCTAGAATCTGGTAGAGTATCTCTGATGCCTTGTTCTTTGCTATTGCAATTCCTTTCTTAGCTTCTTTGTTAGCCAACCGGTATGTCTTCCTAGCAAGGTCCATCTTTTCTATCTCTCACTTTTTATTGTACTGCCTCTTTCTTTTGATGACTTCCTGGACTTCTGTATACTACCACCAGCTTTCCTTATGTACCTTATTTTCATACCTGGTTTGGCCACATATCTGTTTTGTAGTCCTCAAACATGCTGTTTTGAGGTGCTGCCATTATTTTTCAACTCCACCTATTTCCTCTTCTTCCTGAGGTGCTAGAGCCCTGAACAATTCCTTGATCTGCTGTGCTTTCTCTCTAGTCAACTTCCAGGTATTCAGCCTGGTCTCTGTTGACATTAGAGCCTTCTCTGACCACTGCTTGCAGCTAATTGTGGCAATCAGTAGTTTATGCTGTGGGCCGACTGTTTCACTGGGGATGACTTCGCAATTGATGATTCTACCCCAATGCCCTATCCTTAGTAAGAGAAAAGCTACCTGAGTTGCATGTTGGCAACTCTTGTATGTGATCTTGTAACTATCTGTCTTTCGGAATCATGTATCGGAAACTATAAAACCATTTGCCAGACAGAAGTCTAGAATGGACTCTTCTTCTTTATACCTGTTGCCCCACCCATGTGGACCAAGGCAATCCTCATATCCTGTTCTGTCTGCTCTGATATGTGCAGTCAAGTCAGCCAGCATTAACACCAACTCATGTTGTCCTGATTTTTCTAGTAGGTGCTGCAACTGCTGCCTGAATGCACTCTTTTCCTCACTGTTACAACCCTGCTGTGGACCACAGGCTGAGATTATGAATAGTGCCTTTGCCTTACCATGAAGCTGGATTTTGATTGCCATGAGTCGGGGGGTCCCAATGACACCATTTTAGAATTCCTTGAGTTAAAGTGGCAACATAGAGTTAATGCTGGGCGACATCCAGGATTAAGTGATGTCATTTCTATCTCAAGTTATTTAAAGTTGAAATCTATGCTAACATTATAGTTGAAATTTCATTATTAATTAGTGTTTAGTTTTTTTTTCATTTTGATGCATTGGGTTTTAGTATCAACTATCACTGATTTTACTATCTTGTGAGTTGCATAATTGTTTCAGTTGAATGCATATTGCTTTAATTATTAATTGGGAATATGGGGGTTTGTCTTTTGAGCTCTTTTTAGTGTTTGGGCATGTGCTGTGTTTTTTATTTTGAAGAAGTCCAGACATTGAGCTGACGAAAGCGTTAAATCTGTAACAGCAATAAATTCAGTGTTCCTTTATCCACAGTGGTTGTGTTTTTCGTTTAGTTGGTGCTGCTCTTTTCGTGGTTTGTGTTCCCTTATGCTATCTTCCATAATATTTTCCACTTTAGTTTCAAATCTCTTTTGTATTATTTTCATAAAGATATTCATTATTACTCAATACTATTGGTCTCCAGTTTTAATTGTCTTCTACCTTTCTTATTCCATATGAATTTAAGTATTCTACTACATAATTCTTTATACATAAAACCTTCATTTAACCATTCATTAAAAATCTTTAAATCTTTAAAATATATATTTTTTTGTTAAACCCATACATTTTTAAACATTTCATGCCTTATTCCATCTCTTGTACATAATCCTTTCCTGAGTTCTTTCTATTTCTCCTTTCACATTTTTATTTCTCTCATTAAACTACGCATTTCTTGTACATAATCCTTTACAGAGTTCTTTCTATTTTTCCTTTCACATTTTTATTTCTCTCATTACACTACGCATTTTTTGTACAAAATCCTTTTCAGAGTTCTTTGAATTTCTCCTTTCACATTTTTATTTCTTTCATTACACTAAGCATTTCTTGTACATAATCCTTTTCAGAGATCTTTCTATTTCTCCTTTCACATTTTTATTTCTCTCATTACACTACACATTTCTTGTACATAATCCTTTTAGAGTTTTTTCTATTTCTCTTTTCACATTTTTATTTCTTGTACAAAATCCTTTTTAGAGTTCTTTCTATTTCTCCTTTCACATTTTTATTTCTCTCATTACACTACGCATTTCTTGTACATAATCCTTTTCAGAGTTCTTCTATTTCTCCTTTTACATTTTTATTTCTCTCATTACACTACACATTTCTTGTACATAATCCTTTTCAGAGTTTTATTTCTCCTTTCACATTTTTAATTCTCTAATTACACTATGCATTTTTTCTACATAATCCTTTTTAGAGTTCTTTCTATTTCTCCTTTTACATTTTTATTTCTCTCATTACACTATGCATTTCTTGTACAAAATCCTTTTCAGAGTTCTTTCTATTTCTTTCACATTTTTATTTCTCTCATTACACTACGCATTTCTTGTACATAATCCTTTTCAGATTTCTTTTGATTTCTCCTTTCACATTTTATTTCTCTCATTACACTACACATTTCTTGTACATAATCCTTTTTACAGTTCTTTCTATTTCTCCTTTCACATTTTTTATTTCTCTCATTACACTATGCATTTTTTGTACATAATCCTTTTCAGATTTCTTTCGATTTCTCCTTTCACATTTTTTATTTCTCTCATTACACTACGCATTTCTTGTACATAATCCTTTCCAGAGTTTTTTCTATTTCTCTTTTCACATTTTTATTTCTCTCATTACAATACGCATTTCTTGTACATAATCCTTTCCTGAGTTCTTTCTATTTCTCCTTTCACATTTTTCTCTCATTACACTATGCATTTCTTGTACATAATCCTTTCCTGAGTTCTTTCTATTTCTCCTTTTACATTTTTATTTCTCTCATTACACTACGTATTTCTTGTACATAATCCTTTCCTGAGTTCTTTCTATTTCTTCTTTCAAATTTTTATTTCTCTCATTACACTAAGCATTTCTTGTTCATAATCCTTTTCAGAGATCTTTCTATTTCTCCTTTCACATTTTTTATTTCTCTCATTACACTACACATTTCTTGTACATAAACCTTTCCGGAGTTCTTTCTATTTCTCCTTTCACATTTTGATTTCTCTCATTACACTATGCATTTCTTGTACATAATCCTTTTTAGAGTTCTTTCTATTTCTCCTTTCACATTTTTATTTCTTTCATTACACTACGCATTTCTTGTACATAATCCTTTCAGAGTTCTTTCTATTTCTCCTTTTACATTTTTATTTCTCTCATTACACTACACATTTCTTGTACATAATCCTTTCCTGAGTTCTTTCTATTTCTCCTTTCACATTTTTATTTCTTTCATTACACTATGCATTTCTTGTACATAATCTTTTCAGAGTTCTTTTTATTTCTCCTTTTACATTTTTATTTCTCTCATTACACTACACATTTCTTGTACATAATCCTTTCCTGAGTTGTTTCTATTTCTCCTTTCACATTTTTATCTCTCATTACACTACGCATTTCTTGTACATAATCCTTTTCAGAGTTCTTTCTATTTCTCCTTTCACATTTTTATTTCTCTCATTACACTATGCATTTCTTGTACATAATCCTTTTCAGAGTTCTTTGTATTTCTCCTTTCACATTTTTATTTCTTTCGTTACACTACGAATTTCTTGTACATAATCCTTTTTAGAGTTCTTTGTATTTCTCCTTTCACATTTTTATTTCTTTCGTTACACTACGAATTTCTTGTACCTCATCCTTTTTAGAGTTCTTTGTACTTCTCCTTTCACATTTTTATTTCTTTCGTTACACTATGAATTTCTTGTACACAATCCTTTTTAGAGTTCTTTCTATTTCTCCTTTTACATTTTTATTTCTCTCATTACACTACGCATTTCTTGTACATAACCCTTTTCAGAGTTCTTTCTATTTCTCCTTTCACATTTTTATTTCTCTCATTACACTACAAATTTCTTGTACATAATCCTATTCAGATTTCTTTTGATTTCTCCTTTCACATTTTTATTTCTCTCATTACACAACGCATTTCTTGTACATTATCCTTTTCAGAGTTCTTTCTATTTCTCCTTTCACATTTTTATTTCTCTCATTACACTACGCGTTTCTTGTACATAATCCTTTTCAGAGTTTTTTCTATTTCTCCTTTCACATTTTTATTCCTTTCATTACACTACGCATTTCTTGTACATAATCCTTTCCTGAGTTCTTTCTATTTCTCCTTTCACATTTTTATTTCTCTCATTACACTTTGCATTTCTTGTCCATAATCATTTTCAGAGTTCTTTCTATTTCTCCTTTCACATTTTTATTTCTCTCATTACACTACGTATTCCTTGTACATAATCCTTTCCTGAGTTCTTTCTATTTCTCCTTTCAAATTTAAATTTCTCTCATTACACTAAGCATTTCTTGCACATAATCCTTTTCAGAGTTCTTTCTATTTCTCCTTTCACATTTTTATTTCTTTCATTACACTACGCATTTCTTGTACATAATCCTTTCCTGAGTTCTTTCTATTTCTCCTTTCACATTTTTATTTCTCTCATTACACTATGCATTTCTTGTCCATAATCCTTTTCAGAGTTCTTTCTATTTCTCCTTTTTATTTTCTCATTACACTATTTCTTTTATTGAACATAATTCTTTTCAGAGTACTTTCTATTTCTCCTTTCACATTTTTATTTCTCTCATTACACTACGCATTTCTTGTACATAATCATTTTTGGAGTTCTTTCTATTTCTCCTTTCACATTTTTATTTCTATCATTACACTACGCATTTCTTGTACATAATCATTTTCAAAGTTCTTTCTAGTTCTCCTTTTACATTTTTATTTCTCTCATTACACTACACATTTCTTGTACATAATTCTTTCCTGAGTTCTTTCTATTTCTCCTTTCACATTTTTATTTCTCTCATTACACTATGCATTTCTTGTACATAATCCTTTTCAGAGTTCTTTCTATTTTTCCTTTCACATTTTTATTTCTCTCATTACACTACGCACTTCTTGTACATAATCCTTTTCAGACTTCTTTCGATTTCTCCTTTCACATTATTTCTCTCATTACACTACGCATTTCTTGTACATAATCCTTTTCAGAGTTCTTTCGATTTCTCCTTTCACATTTTTATTTCTCTCATTACACTACCCATTTCTTAAACAAAATCCTTTTTAGAGTTCTTTCTATTTCTCCTTTCACATTTTTATTTCTCTCATTACACTACGCATTTTTTTGTACATAATCCGTTTCAGAGTTCTTTCTATTTCTCCTTTTACATTTTTATTTCTCTCATTACACTACACATTTCTTGTATATAATCCTTTCCTGAGTTCTTTCTATTTCTCCTTTCACATTTTTATTTCTCTCATTACACTACGCATTTCTTGTACATAATCCTTTCCTGAGTTCTTTCTTTTTCTTCTTTCAAATTTTTATTTCTTTCATTACACTAAGCATTTCTTGTTCATAATCCTTTTCAGAGTTCTTTCTATTTCTCCTTTCACATTTTTTATTTCTCTCATTACACTACACATTTCTTGTACATAATCCTTTTCAGAGTTCTTTCTATTTCTCCTTTCACATTTTTATTTCTTTCGTTACACTACACATTTCTTGTACATAATCGTTTTCAGAGATCTTTCTATTTCTCCTTTCACATTTTTATTTCTTTCATAACACTACGCATTTCTTGTACATAATCATTTTTAGAGTTCTTTCTATTTCTCCTTTCACATTTTTTATTTCCCTCATTACACTATGCTGTTTTTGTACATAATCCTTTTCAGAGTTCTTTCTATTTCTTCTTTCACATTTTTTATTTCTCTCATTACACTATGCATTTCTTGTACATAATCCTTTTCTGAGTTCTTTCTATTTCTCCTTTCACATTTTTATTTCTCTCATTACACTACGCATTTCTTGTACATAATCCTTTTTAGAGTTCTATTTCTCCTTTCACATTTTTATTTCTCTCATTACACTACGCATTTCTTGTACATAATCCATTTCAGAGTTCTTTCTATTTCTCCTTTTACATTTTTATTTCTCTCATTATACTACACATTTCTTGTACATAATCCTTTCCTGAGTTCTTTTTATTTCTCCTTTCACATTTTTATTTCTGTCATTATACTACGCACTTCTTGTACATAATCCTTTTCCGAGTTCTTTGTATTTTTCCTTTCACATTTTTTATTTCTCTCATTACACTATGCATTTCTTGTACATAATACTTTTCAGAATTCTTTCTATTTCTCCTTTCACATTTTTATTTCTCTCATTACAATACGCATTTCTTGTACATAATCCTTTTCAGAGTTCTTTCTATTTCTCCTTTCACATTTTTATTTCTCTCATTACACTACGCATTTCCTGTCCATAATCCTTTTCAGAGTTCTTTGTATTTCTCCTTTCACATTTTTATTTTTTTCACTACACTACAAATTTCTTGTACATAATCCTTTTTATAGTTCTTTGTATTTCTCCTTTCACATTTTTATTTCTCTCATTACACTACACATTTCTTGTACATAATCCTTTTCAGTTCTTTCTATTTCTCCTTTCACATTTTTATTTCTCTCATTACACCACACATTTCTTGTACATAATCCTTTTCAGAGTTCTTTCTATTTCTCCTTTCACATTTTTTATTTCTCTCAGTACACTACACAATTCTTGAACATAATTCTTTTCAGAGTACTTTCTATTTCTCCTTTCACATTTTTATTTCTCTCATTACACTACGCATTTCTTGTACATAATCATTTTTAGAGTTCTTTCTATTTCTCCTTTCACATTTTTATTTCTCTCATTACACTACGCATTTCTTGTACATAATCCTTTTCAGAGTTCTTTCTATTTCTCCTTTTACATTTTTATTTCTCTCATTACACTACACATTTCTTGTACATAATCCTTTCCTGAGTTCTTTCTATTTCTCCTTTCACATTTTGATTTCTCTCATTACACTATGCATTTCTTGTACATAATCCTTTTTAGAGTTCTTTCTATTTCTCCTTTCAAATTTTTATTTCTTTCATTACCATACGGATTTCTTGTACATAATCCTTTTAAGAGTTCTTTTTATTTCTCCTTTCACATTTTTATTTCTCTCATTACACTACGCATTTCTTGTACATAATCCTTTTCAGAGTTCTTTCTATTTCTCCTTTTACATTTTTATTTCTCTCATTCACTACTTATTTCTTGTACATAATCCTTTCCTGAGTTCTTTCTATTTCTCCTTTCACATTTTTATCTCTCATTACACTACGCATTTCTTGTACATAATCCTTTTCAGAGTTCTTTCTATTTCTCCTTTCACATTTTTATTTCTCTCATTACACTACGCATTTCTTGTACATAATCCTTTTCAGAGTTCTTTGTATTTCTCCTTTCACATTTTTATTTCTTTCATTACACTATGCATTTCTTGTACATAATCTTTTCAGAGTTCTTTTGTTCTTCACATTTTTATTTTTTCATTACACTACATTTCTTGTACATAATCCTTTTCAGAGTTCTTTCTATTTCTCCTTTCACATTTTATTTCTCTCATTACACTATGATTTCTTGTACATAATCCTTTTCAGAGTTCTTTCTATCTCCTTTCACACTTTTATTTCTCTCATTACACTACGCATTTCTTGTACATAATCCTTTTCAGAGTTCTTTCTATTTCTCCTTTCACATTTTTCTCTCATTACACTACGCATTTCTTGTACATAATCCTTTCCTGAGTTCTTTCTATTTCTCCTTTTACATTTCTATTTCTCTCATTACACTCGCATTTCTTGTACATAATCCTTTTAGAGTTCTTTCTATTTCTCCTTTCACATTTTTATTTCTCTCATTACACTACGCATTTTTTATACATAATCCTTTTCAGAGTTCTTTCTATTTCTCCTTTTACATTTTTATTTCTCTCATTACACTACACATTTCTTGTACATAATCCTTTTCAGAGTTCTTTCTATTTCTCCTTTCACATTTTTATTTCTCTCATTACACTACGCATTTCTTGTACATAATCCTTTTCAGAGTTCTTTCTATTTCTCCTTTCACATTTTTATTTCTTTCGTTACACTCACATTTCTTGTACATTATCCTTTTCAGAGTTCTCTCTATTTCTCCTTTCACATTTTTATTTCTCTCATTACACAGCATTTCTTGTACATAATCCTTTTCAGAGTTCTTTCTATTTCTCCTTTCACATTTTTAGTTCTCTCATTACACTACACATTTCTTGTACATAATCCTTTTCAGAGTTCATTCTATTTCTCCTTTCACATTTTTTCTCTCATTACACTCATTTCTTGTACATAATCCTTTTCAGAGTTCTTTCTATTTCTCCTTTCATTTTTATTTCTCTCATTACACTACATTTCTTGTACATAATCCTTTTCAGAGTTCTTTCTATTTCTCCTTTACATTTTATTTCTCTCATTACACCACGCATTACTTGTACATAATCCTTTTCAGAGTTCTTTCTATTTCTCCTTTCACATTATTTCTCTCATTACACTACGCATTTCTTGTACATAATCCTTTTCAGAGTTCTTTCTATCTCCTTTCACACTTTTATTTCTCTCATTACACTACGCATTTCTTGTACATAATCCTTTTAAGATTTCTTTCGATTTCTCCTTTCACATTTTTATTTCTCTGTTACACTCGCATTTCTTGTACATAATCCTTTTAGAGTTCTTTCTATTTCTCCTTTCACATTTTTATTTCTCTCATTACACTATGCATTTCTTGTACACAATCCTTTTAGAGTTCTTTCTATTTCTCCTTTCACATTTTTATTTCTCTCATTACACTACGCATTTCTTGTACATAATCCTTTTCAGAGTTCTTTCTATTTCTCCTTTCACATTTTTATTTCTCTCATTACACTACACATTTTTTATACATAATCCTTTTCAGAGTTCTTTCTATTTTTCCTTTCACATTTTATTTCTCTCATTACACTGCATTTCTTGTACATAATCCTTTTCAGAGTTCTTTCTATTTCTCCTTTCACATTTTATTTCTCTCATTACACTACATTTCTTGTACATAATCCTTTCAGAGTTCTTTCTATTTCTCCTTTCACATTTTTATTTCTCATTACACTGCATTTCTTGTATATAATCCTTTCCTGAGTTCTTTCTATTTCTCCTTTCAAATTTTTATTTCTCCTCATTACACTACGCATTTCTTGTACATAATCCTTTTCAGAGTTTTTTCAAATTCTCCTTTCACATTTTTATTCCTTTCATTACACTACGCATTTCTTGTACATAATCCTTTCCTGAGTTCTTTCTATTTCTCCTTTCACATTTTTATTTCTCATTACACTACGCATTTCTTGTACATAATCCTTTTAGAGTTCTTTCTATTTCTCCTTTCACATTTTATTTCTCATTACACTACACATTTCTTGTACATAATCCGTTCCTGAGTTCTTTCTATTTCTCCTTTCACATTTTTATTTCTCTCATTACACTATGCATTTCTTGTCCATAATCCTTTTCAGAGTTCTTTCTATTTCTCCTTTCACATTTTTTATTTCTCTCATTACACTACACATTTCTTGTACATAATCCTTTTCAGAGTTCTTTCTATTTCTCCTTTCACATTTTTATTTCTCTCATTACACTACGCATTTCTTGTACATAATCCTTTTCAGAGTTCTTTCTATTTCTCCTTTCACATTTTTATTTCTCTCATTACACTATGCATTTCTTGTACATAATCCTTTTCAGAGTTCTTTCTATTTCTCCTTTTACACTTTTATTTCTCTCATTACACTATGCATTTCTTGTACATAATCCTTTCCTGAGTTCTTTCTATTTCTCCTTTCACATTTTTATTTCTCTCATTACACTATGCATTTCTTGTACATAATCCTTTTCAGAGTTCTTTCTATTTCTCCTTTCACATTTTTATTTCTCTCATTACACTACTCATTTCTTGTACAAAATCCTTTTTAGAGTTCTTTCTATTTCTCCTTTCACATTTTTATTTCTCTCATTACACTACGCATTTTTTATACATAATCCTTTTCAGAGTTCTTTCTATTTCTCCTTTTACATTTTTATTTCTCTCATTACACTACACATTTCTTGTACATAATCCGTTCCTGAGTTCTTTCTATTTCTCCTTTCACATTTTTATTTCTCTCATTACACTACGCATTTCTTGTACATAATCCTTTCCTGAGTTCTTTCTTTTTCTTCTTTCAAATTTTTATTTCTTTCATTACACTAAGCATTTCTTGTTCATAATCCTTTTCAGAGTTCTTTCTATTTCACCTTTCAAATTTTTTATTTCTCTCATTACACTACACATTTCTTGTACATATTCCTTTTCAGAGTTCTTTCTATTTCTCCTTTCACATTTTTATTTCTTTCGTTACACTACACATTTCTTGTACATAATCCTTTTCAGAGTTCTTTCTATTTCTCCTTTCACATTTTTATTTCTTTCATAACACTACGCATTTCTTGTACATAATCATTTTTAGAGTTCTTTCTATTTCTCCTTTCACATTTTTTATTTCCCTCATTACACTATGCTGTTTTTGTACATAATCCTTTTCAGAGTTCTTTCTATTTCTTCTTTCACATTTTTTATTTCTCTCATTACGCTATGCATTTCTTGTACATAATCCTTTTCTGAGTTCTTTCTATTTCTCCTTTCACATTTTTATTTCTCTCATTACACTACGCATTTCTTGTACATAATCCTTTTTAGAGTTCTATTTCTCCTTTCACATTTTTATTTCTCTCATTATACTGCGATTTCTTGTACATAATCCTTTTAGAGTTCTTTCTATTTCTCCTTTTACATTTTTATTTCTCTCATTATACTACAATTTCATGTACATAATCCTTTTCCGAGTTCTTTGTATTTTTCCTTTCACATTTTTTATTTCTCTCATTACACTATGCATTTCTTGTACATAATACTTTTCAGAATTCTTTCTATTTCTCCTTTCACATTTTTATTTCTCTCATTACAATATGCATTTCTTGTACATAATCCTTTTCAGAGTTCTTTCTATTTCTCCTTTCACATTTTTATTTCTCTCATTACACTACGCATTTCCTGTCCATAATCCTTTTCAGAGTTCTTTGTATTTCTCCTTTCACATTTTTATTTCTTTCACTACACTACAAATTTCTTGTACATAATCCTTTTTATAGTTCTTTGTATTTCTCCTTTCACATTTTTATTTCTTTCGTTACATTACGAATTTCTTGTACATAATCCTTTTTAGAGTTCTTTCTATTTCTCCTTTTACATTTTTATTTCTCTCATTACACTACACATTTCTTGTACATAATCCTTTTCACAGTTCTTTCTATTTCTCCTTTTAGATATTTATTTCTCTCATTACACTACGCATTTATTGTACATAATCCTTTTCAGATTTCTTTCGATTTCTCCCTTCACATTCTTATTTCTCTCATTACACTACGCATTTCTTGTACATAATCCTTTTCAGAGTTCTTTCTATTTCTCCTTTCACATTTTTATTTCTCTCATTACACTACACATTTCTTGTACATAATCCTTTTTAGATTTCTTTCATTTTCTCCTTTCACATTTTTATTTCTCTGATTACAATATGCATTTATTGTACATAATCCAGTTTAGAGTTCTTTCTATTTCTCCTTTCACATTTTTATTTCTCTCATTACACTATGCATTTTTTGTATATAATCCTTTTTAGAGTTCTTTCTATTTCTCCTTTCCCATTTTTATTTCTCTCATTACACTACGCATTTCTTGTACATAATCCTTTTCAGAGTTCTTTCGATTTATCCTTTTACATTTTTATTTTTCTCATTACACTACACATTTCTTGTACATAATCCTTTTCAGAGTTCTTTCTATTTCTCCTTTCACATTTTTATTTCTCTAATCACACTACGCATTTCTTGTACATAATTCTTTTCAGAGTTCTTTGTATTTCTCCTTTTACATTTTTATTTCTTTTGTTACACTACGAATTTCTTGTACATAATCCTTTTTAGAGTTCTTTGTATTTCTCCTTTCACATTTTTATTTCTTTCGTTACACTACGAATTTCTTGTACATAAACCTTTTTAGAGTTCTTTCTATTTCTCCTTTTACATTTTTATTTCTCTCATTGCACTACGCATTTCTTGTAGTTAATCCTTCTCAGAGGTCTTTCTATTTCTCCTTTAACATTTTTATTGCTTTCGTTACACTATGAATTTCTTGTAGATAATCCTTTTTAGAGTTCTTTGTATTTCTCCTTTCACATTTTTATTTTTTTCGTTACACTACGAATTTCTTGTACATCATCCTTTTTAGAGTTTTTGTACTTCTCCTTTCACATTTTTATTTCTTTCGTTACACTACGAATTTCTTGTACACAATCCTTTTTAGAGTTCTTTCTATTTCTCCTTTTACATTTTTATTTCTGTCATTACACTACGCATTTCTTGTACATAATCCTTTTCAGAGTTCTTTCTATTTCTCCTTTCACATTTTTATTTCTCTCATTACAATACGCATTTCTTGTACATAATCCTTTTCAGAGTTCTTTCTCTTTCTCCTTTCACATTTTTATTTCTCTCATTACACTATGCATTTCCTGTCCATAATCCTTTTCAGAGTTCTTTGTATTTCTTTTTTCACATTTTTATTTCTTTCACTACACTACGAATTTCTTGTACATAATCCTTTTTATAGTTCTTTGTATTTCTCCTTTCACATTTTTATTTCTTTCGTTACATTACGAATTTCTTGTACATAATCCTTTTTAGAGTTCTTTCTATTTCTCCTTTTACATTTTTATTTCTCTCATTACACTACACATTTCTTGTACATAATCCTTTTCACAGTTCTTTCTATTTCTCCTTTCAGATATTTATTTCTCTCATTACACTACGCATTTATTGTACATAATCCTTTTCAGATTTCTTTCGATTTCTCCCTTCACATTCTTATTTCTCTCATTACACTACGCATTTCTTGTACATAATCCTTTTCAGAGTTCTTTCTATTTCTCCTTTCACATTTTTATTTCTCTCATTACACTACACATTTCTTGTACATAATCCTTTTTAGATTTCTTTCATTTTCTCCTTTCACATTTTTATTTCTCTCATTACACTACGCATTTCTTGTACATAATCCAGTTTAGAGTTCTTTCTATTTCTCCTTTCACATTTTTATTTCTCTCATTACACTATGCATTTTTTGTATATAATCCTTTTTAGAGTTCTTTCTATTTCTCCTTTCCCATTTTTATTTCTCTCATTACACTACGCATTTCTTGTACATAATCCTTTTCAGAGTTCTTTCGATTTATCCTTTTACATTTTTATTTTTCTCATTACACTACACATTTCTTGTACATAATCCTTTTCAGAGTTCTTTCTATTTCTCCTTTCACATTTTTATTTCTCTAATCACACTACGCATTTCTTGTACATAATTCTTTTCAGAGTTCTTTGTATTTCTCCTTTCACATTTTTATTTCTTTTGTTACACTACGAATTTCTTGTACATAATCCTTTTTAGAGTTCTTTGTATTTCTCCTTTCACATTTTTATTTCTTTCGTTACACTACGAATTTCTTGTACATAAACCTTTTTAGAGTTCTTTCTATTTCTCCTTTTACATTTTTATTTCTCTCATTGCACTACGCATTTCTTGTAGTTAATCCTTCTCAGAGGTCTTTCTATTTCTCCTTTAACATTTTTATTTCTTTCGTTACACTATGAATTTCTTGTACATAATCCTTTTTAGAGTTCTTTGTATTTCTCCTTTCACATTTTTATTTTTTTCGTTACACTACGAATTTCTTGTACATCATCCTTTTTAGAGTTTTTGTACTTCTCCTTTCACATTTTTATTTCTTTTGTTACACTATGAATTTCTTGTACTCAATCCTTTTTAGAGTTCTTTCTATTTCTCCTTTTACATTTTTATTTCTGTCATTACACTACGCATTTCTTGTACATAATCCTTTTCAGAGTTCTTTCTATTTCTCCTTTCACATTTTTATTTCTCTCATTACACTACGCATTTCTTGTACATTATCCTTTTCAGAGTTCTTTCTATTTCTCCTTTCACATTTTTATTTCTTTCATTACACTACGCATTTCTTGTACATAATCCTTTTCAGAGTTCTTTCTATTTCTCCTTTCACATTTTCTTCTCTCACTACACTACGCATTTCTTGTACATAATCCTTTTCAGAGTTTTTTCTATTTCTCCTTTCACATTTTTATTCCTTTTATTACACTATGCATTTCTTGTACATAATCCTTTCCTGAGTTCTTTCTATTTCTCCTTTCACATTTTTATTTTTCTCATTACATTACGTATTTCTTGTATATAATCCTTTCCTGAGTTCTTTCTATTTCTCCTTTCAAATTTTTATTTCTCTCATTACACTAAGCATTTCTTGTACATAATCCTTTTCAGAGTTCTTTCTATTTCTCCTTTCACATTTTTATTTCTCCCATTACACTACACATTTCTTGTACATAAATCTTTCCTGAGTTCTTTCTATTTCTCCTTTCACATTTTTATTTCTCTCATTACACTACGCATTTCTTGTACATAATCCTTTTCAGAGTTCTTTCTATTTCTCCTTTCACATTTTTATTTCTCTCATTACACTACGCATTTCTTGTACATAATCCTTTTCAGAGTTCTTTCTATTTCTCCTTTTACATTTTTATTTCTCTCATTACACTACGCATTTCTTGTACATAATCCTTTTCAGAGTTCTTTCTATTTCTCCTTTCACATTTTTATTTCTCTCATTACACCACGCATTTCTTGTACACAATTCTTTTCAGAGTTCTTTGTATTTCTCCTTTCACATTTTTATGTCTTTCGTTACACTACGAATTTCTTGTACATAATCCTTTTTAGAGTTCTTTGTATTTCTCCTTTTACATTTTTATTTCACTCATTACACTACACATTTCTTGTACATAATCCTTTTCAGAGTTCTTTCTATTTCTCCTTTCACATTTTTATTTCTCTCATTACACTACGCATTTCTTGCACATAATCCTTTTTAGAGTTCTTTGTACTTCTTCCTTCACATTTTAATTTTTTTCGTTACACTACGAATTTCTTGTGCATAATCCTTTTTAGAGTTCTTTCTTTTTCTCCTTTTACATTTTTATTTCTCTCATTACACTACGCATTTCTTGTACATAATCCTTTTCAGAGTTCTTTCTATTTCTCCTTTCACATTTTTATTTCTCTCATTACACTACGCATTTCTTGTGCATAATCCTTTTCAGAGTTCTTTCTATTTCTCCTTTCACATTTTTATTTCTCTCATGACACTACGCATTTCTTGTACATTATCCTTTTCAGAGTTCTTTCTATTTCTCCTTTCACATTTTTATTTCTTTCATTACACTACGCATTACTTGTACATAATCCTTTTCAGAGTTCTTTCTGTTTCTCCTTTCACATTTTTATTTCTCTCATTACAGAACGCATTTCTTGTACATAATCCTTTTCAGAGTTCTTTCTATTTCTCCTTTCACATTTTTATTTCTTTCATTACACTATGCATTTCTTGTACATAATCCTTTCCTGATTTTTTTCTATTTCTGCTTTCAAATTTTTATTTCTCTCATTACACTATGCATTTCTTGTACATAATCCTTTTCAGAGTTCTTTCTATTTCTCCTTTCACATTTTTTATTTCTCTCATTACACTGCACATTTCTTGTACATAATCCTTTTCAGAGTTCTTTCTATTTCTCCTTTCACATTTTTATTTATTTCATTGCACTACACATTTCTTGTACATAATCCTTTTCAGAGATCTTTCTATTTCTCCTTTCACATTTTTATTTCTCTCATTACACTATGCATTTCTTGTACATAATCCTTGTTAGAGTTCTTCCTATTTCTCCTTTCACACTTTTTTATTTCTCTCATTACACTATGCATTTCTTGTACATAATCCTTTTCAGATTTCTTTCGATTTCTCCCTTCACATTCTTATTTCTCTCATTACACTACGCATTTCTTGTACATAATCCTTTTCAGAGTTCTTTCTATTTCTCCTTTCACATTTTTATTTCTCTCATTACACTACGCATTTCTTGTACATAATCCTTTTCAGAGTTCTTTCTATTTCTCCTTTCACATTTTTATTTCTCTCATTACACTTCGCATTTCTTGTACATAATCCTTTTAAAAGTTCTTTCTATTTCTCCTTTTACATTTTTATTTCTCTCATTACACTACGCATTTCTTGTAAATAATCCTTTTCAGAGTTCTATTTCTCCTTTTACATTTTTATTTCTCTCATTACACTACACATTTCTTGTACATAATTCTTTTCAGAATTCTTTCTATTGCTCCTTTCACATTTTTATTTCTGTCATTACACTACGCATTTCTTGTACATAATCCTTTTCAGAGTTCTTTCTATTTCTCCTTTCACATCTTTATTTCTCTCATTACACTACGCATTTCTTGTACATAATCCTTTTCAGAGTTCTTTGTATTTCTTTCAGATTTTTATTTCTTTTGTTATACTATGAATTTCTTGTACATAATCCTTTTTAGAGTTCTTTGTATTTCTCCTTTCACATTTTTATTTCTTTCGTTACACTACAAATTTCTTGTACATAATCCTTTTTAGAGTTCTTTCTATTTCTCCTTTTACATTTTTATTTCTCTCATTACACTACGCATTTCTTGTACATAATCCTTTTCAGAGT